>NC_054553.1:19612000-19820500 GCF_017654505.1 Polyodon spathula
TGCACTAAGAGACAATATGTTAATAAAAAAAGCCGCAATATACTCTAGTACTGCAAGATTCGTTCGACATTTTTTCAAACTTCAGTGTGTGCAGGTGTGTATGTGGTAGTCCTAGCCAGAAATACGATCGCCTTAAGTTAGGCTCCTCATCATTTCACAGCTTTAATTAATGCTGTACCGATATCATATAGTCGAAGCAGGATAATAATGCAACAGAGTCGTAAAGTGCTCAATATATTTTAAATGTATAAATCATAATAATCAGTTTTTATTTAAGTAAGTCAGTGGTACAGTGCTAAATTGTGCACAATTACAAACTATTCCTATACAGATGTTCAGAATGAGCTGAAGGGGTTAGCGGCACATGTGTGCAGTCTATTGCTCCCAGCATGTTGGGGAAACCAGAAATGTCATAGAAATTTGTTTTCAAGGCTTGTAAGTACACTCTGCTTTTAGGGGGAAAATAGGTATTTGGCTGTTCGCCCCAAAAATGCACAACTGGCAACACACAAGAAAAAGTAGACTGGGAAATGCCAGCAACAATTGCGGCTGTTTAAAACATGCTTTCAAAAGTTCTTAACAAATTGATGCAACTGTAAGTGTGGCAGTTGTCAGCAGCTTTAGCACATCTCATTATAATATTTGAGAACCCTCATTTGCACTATCTCCACCCCCTTTTTTTTTGTGAATTTAAGCAGGACCGCCCATAATTATATGTAAAGCAAAACTGCTGCCGTAAAGCATTCCCTAAAAAGTCGCTAACAGCAATGTGCTTGTTTAGTACATTTCACCTTAGACTTCCGACCTGTTTGAAACCGGTTTGCGACTTCAGACAGCCACATCACGTTAGTACATCTACCCCTGAATTATCTACCGCGGTATCAACTGGGAGATGTGATTCTTTCTCGATGCAGTGATGACACATTTCTATCGAAACAAGCAGAGTGAAATGTTTTTTATCTGTTGGTTATAAGGAGGAAAGACAAATAATCACAGGTAAAATACGACTGTGTTAGCTGGTTTGATCACAAGGTTCTATTTTACAATCACACTGTCAGATTGGTATTGATTGGTACTCAATAATGTGCAGACTGAGAAATATAGATAGTAAATATTTAAAATATTGATTGTAGGGAAGCATTTGATTTTGCTGCCCCCTCACTGAAATAAACTACTCAGATCCACAACAGAACCGCACCAATTAAAGACACAAATAAAACATTCCAATTTGATATATGCATTTTACTACCACGTAACAATGTCATATTGATATAATCTAAAGCAGAGCTATATATGGCTCTTTCGAATCAAGGTTTTTAATGGGTTTGACAAGACTGCATAACAAATCATAGTCCATAATAGACACACATATAATGAGTTTTAAATATGCAACAAGTTCATTGAGCAGGACCATACTGAAGCTGTAAACAGTTTCTACTATTCAGTCAGCTTGTTTGTTTTTTTGTCAGTGATATATACATACACATGCACACACACACACACAGTCGACTCCACATAACTGCATGGGCTTTGGACCGGTGTGAGGTCATGCACATAACCGGAGTGAGGGAATACAATGACAATAGGTCTATATGTACATGTATGTGTGACTCTTTTTGATCAGATTCATAACTTTATTTTCTCCTTACATTTTATTACAAGCAACTTAAAATACTGAACAAGTTCATAGAAAAAAACAACTTGAAATACATTATACGCTCAATGCAAACAACACTATTCTCTGGCAACGCACGATATGAAATGTAAAATAATGTAAAATAATGTACAGTATATAACAACCAGCATAAACTAAGTTATTGTAACACAGTACAGTACAGTTGAACATACAAGTTATAGTTAAAGAACAGTTGTGTGCAGTACCTTACTACCGCTCTTGTGACTACAATGTAGCAAAAAACATATTTGATGGAAGTTTGCACAGTATTCGACCGACTGATCTGATAAACAGGTGATTGCAAACTGTCTTTCTTGCCGGCTTTTCCCGCTGTCATGCTGACAGTCTAATGTTTTCTTCTAGTTCAAAGCCACTGGAGCTGAAGACGCACATAGCAATACAATGTTGACAAGCCGCGCATAGCAACAGACCGTTGACAGCATACGTGGACAGTGCAGTGTCAATCTGTAACATTGCTGCTTTGTAATTGGCTGTACCACGTAGCAACTAGAATGACACTCGATTGCATCCCGACTGAGTCCTCCAGTCGAGTACAACTCCTTGCATTATGCAATATGCAATTATCCAAATTAAAATGCACACTCTGGGACATGGGCAGCTTCATATAATTAAGTGAATTATGCATTTAGCCGAAATGCATTTAACTGTATCAGACAATCATAGAAAATGTACCAAAAAACAGGACCAGCTGCATGCTATGCAACTAACCGATTTATGCAATTTAGCAAAAACAAACATAAAAAGAGGAACCAAATAAACACGGCACAAGGGCCAAAATAAAAGGTTTAAACAAAAGAATAACTCCTTCCAACAAACAAATACACGTATACATGTGGCCACTCCTCAATCAGTATCAATTACCTAATTGGGGAATAGCCACACCTGTGATTACTGACAGGAAGAGATTTAACTCCACCCCTCCATCCTTACATTCCCACACACACACTGCCACACACCTCCTCCCTTGTGCAGCGCACACATAGCCGCAATCGGCCACCTTCCCCCTTAAAACACCAACCCTCCCTCCCTTGTCGGTTCTCTCCATCCTGAAGTGGTGGAAGTGGTCCCTTCGCCTCCTCTTTTGGCCATGGTAGTGCTGGGCCTTCTGTCAAGGGTGCCCGTTTAACCCCCTTGGTGATCCTTGGGCTTCAATGAGGAGGTGCCATAAAGTGTGGCCCCAACGCTTGTAGCGGTGCTGAGCCTTCTGGCAGTGCCACCTGCGCTGAGCCCTCCAGCGATGGCAAAGCTGGCAGCGGCATGTTGCCATCCGGCAGTGGTGACACGGTCAGCAGCATGTGGCCTTTCGGCACTGGTGACTCTGCCAGCGGCGACACAGGCAGCAGCGTGGGGCACTCCTGCAGGGGTGGCGGCGCAGGGCACTCATGAATAGCTGGCTGCAGAGGTGGCGGGAACTACTGGCTCAGCAATCCTTCGCCTCCCGAATGTCACCGCCTGCCATCGCCTCCCGAGTGTCACCGCCTGTCATCGCCTCCTGAGTGTCACCGCCTGTCATCGCCTCTCGAATGTCAGCTCCTGCCCTGTTCTGCACCGCCCGAGGATGCCACACCTCCCGGGGTTGTCTGTCCCGCACCTTCCAGGGTTGCCTGTTTGTCGCAGCCTGGCGCTGCCTGTTCATCACCACCAGGGATGTCTGTTCGTCATCACCAGGGGGTCCTTTGCTGCTGACCCCCAGGAATTTGTTGTTGCCGCAGCCAGCGTGGCCACTGGAGGAGGGCCTTTCACCACTATCAGCCTTTCCGCTGCCAGCGTGGCCACTGCTGGAAGGTCTCACACCATGGCCGCCACAACAGCAACCAGAGCTGCTGTTGCTGCACCAGGAGGCATGATGTCACCGCCTCCTCAGCCAGGAGGCCAGTTCCGGAAAGAATCCGGAGGGAGAAAATCGGACAAGGGGGAGGGATTTTGTCTTTTAAAGGGGGAGGTGGCCATTTGTGGCCATGTGTGCGGTGCACAAGGGGGGAGGCAATGTTGGAAATAGTGTGTGTGTGGGAATGTAAGGTTGGCAGGGATGGGGTTAAATCTGTCACTGCCATCAATCACAGAAGGCATATCATCCAGAGCCCAAGAGAGAGAAGGCAGAGCATCCAGAGCTCAAGGGGGGGGAGGCCAAGCATCCATTGCCCAGAAGTAGAGAGCCAGAGTGCCCATTGCACAGAGGAGTGGAACCCATCTCTCGACACCCAAGATGGGGGACCAGCCATGCCGACCTCAGCAGCCGCTGCATGTGCTGCTGAGGGGAGCGTGGCAAAAGCTAGAGGCTCAACTGTTGCCGCCGCCTCCTTGGCCAGGGGCTCCAGAGTTGCCATCGCCTCCCAAATGTCAGCTCCTGCCATCACCTCCCGAGTGTCAGCTCCTGCCATCGCCTCCTGAGTGTCACCGCCTGCCATCGCCTCCCGAGTGTCACCGCCTGCCATCGCCTCCCGAGTGTCACCGCCTGCCATCGCCTCCCGAGTGTCAGCTCCTGCCATCGCCTCCCGAGTGTCATCGCCTGCCATCGCCTCCCGAGTGTCAGCTCCTGCCATCGCCTCCCGAGTGTCACCGCCTGCCATCGCCTCCCGAGTGTCAGCTCCTGCCATCGCCTCCCGAGTGTCAGCTCCTGCCATAGCCTCCCGAGTGCCAGCTCCTGCCATAGCCTCCCGAGTGTCACCGCCTGCCATCGCCTCCCGAGTGCCACCGCCTGCCATCGCCTCCCGAGTGTCAGCTCCTGCCATCGCCTCCCGAGTGTCACCGCCTGCCATCGCCTCCCGAGTGTCACCACCTGCCATCGCCTCCCGAGTGTCAGCTCCTGCCATCGCCTCCCGAGTGTCACCGCCTGCCATCGCCTCCCGAGTGTCACCGCCTGCCATCGCCTCCCGAGTGTCACCGCCTGCCATCGCCTCCCGAATGTCACCGCCTGCCATCGCCTCCCGAGTGTCACCGCCTGTCATCGCCTCCCGAGTGTCACCGCCTGTCATCGCCTCTCGAATGTCAGCTCCTGCCCTGTTCTGCACCGCCCGAGGATGCCACACCTCCCAGGGTTGTCTGTCCCGCACCTTCCAGGGTTGCCTGTTCGTCACAGCCTGGCGCTGCCTGTTCATCACCACCAGGGGATGTCTGTTCGTCATCACCAGGGGGTCCTTTGCTGCTGACCCCCAGGAATTTGTTGTTGCCGCAGCCAGCGTGGCCACTGGAGGAGGGCCTTTCACCACTATCAGCCTTTCCGCTGCCAGCGTGGCCACTGCTGGAAGGTCTCACACCATGGCCGCCACAACAGCAACCAGAGCTGCTGTTGCTGCACCAGGAGGCATGATGTCGCTGCCTCCTCAGCCAGGAGGCCAGTTCCCATCACCTGGGGGACCTTTGCTGCTGACTCCTAGGGATTTATTGTTGCCACTGCCCGTGGCCCCATTGTTGCCTCTGTTCTTGTGCAAGGACAATAATAGATACTTTTGGGACATTAAGGGGGAGGTGGCCATTGAGGCCATGTGTATCTCACATCTCACACAAGAGGGGGGGGGGGGGGGGGGGGGTGTGTGAAGGGGTACGCCCGCCTCTATATTTATTTATATTGTTTTTGTATTATTATTATTATTATTGTTGTATTGTGTTAAAAAAAAAAAAAAAAATGCAAAGGTCGTGTTAACGCAAAATTGAGACCTAAACGCAAAATACAGTGACTTGCGAAAGTATTGACCCCATTGGCATTTTTCCTATTTTGTTGCCTCACAACCTGGAATTAAAATGGATTTTTTTGGGTTTTGTATCATTTGATTTACACAACATGCCTACCACTTTGAAGATGCAAAATATTTTTTATTGTGAAACAAATAAGAAATAAGACAAAAAATCAGAAAACTTGAGCATGCATAAGTATTCACCCCCCCCAAAGTCAATACTTTGTAGAGCCACCTTTTGCAGCAATTATAGCTGCTAGTCTCTTGGGGTATGTATCTATAAGGCAAAACTGTTCCAGCTCCTTCAAGTTGGATGGGTTCCGCTGGTGTACAGCAATCTTTAAGTCATACCACAGATTCTCAATTGGACTGAGGTCTGGGCTTTGACTAGGCCATTCCAAGACATTTAAATGTTTCCCCTTAAACCACTCGAGTGTTGCTTTAGCAGTATGCTTAGGGTCATTGTCCTGCTGGAAGGTGAACCTCCGTCCCAGTCTCAAATCTCTGGAAGACTGAAACAGGTTTCCCTCAAGAATTTCCCTGTATTTAGCGCCATCCATCATTCCTTCAATTCTGACCAGTTTCCCCGTCCCTGCCGAAGAAAAACATCCCCACAGCATGATGCTGCCACCACCATGCTTCACTGTGGGGATGGTGTTCTCAGGGTGATGAGAGGTGTTGGGTTTGCGCCAGACATAGCGTTTCCCTTGATGGCCAAAAAGCTCAATTTTAGTCTCATCTGACCAGATTACTTTCTTCCATATGTTTGGGGAGTCTCCCACATGTCTTTTGGCGAACACCAAACATGTTTGCTTATTTTTTTCTTTAAGCAATGGCTTTTTTCTGGCCACTCTTCCGTAAAGCCCAGCTCTGTGGAGTGTACGGCTTAAAGTGGTCCTATGGACAGATACTCCAATCTCTGCTGTGGAGCTTTGCAGCTCCTTCAGGGTTATCTTTGGTCTCTTTGTTGCCTCTCTGATTAATGCCCTCCTTGCCTGGTCCGTGAGTTTTGGTGGGCGGCCCTCTCTTGCCAGGTTTGTTGTGGTGCCATATTCTTTCCATTTTTTAATAATGGCTTTAATGGTGCTCCGTGGGATGTTCAAAGTTTTGGATATTTTTTTATAACCCAACCCTGATCTGTACTTCTCCAAAACTTTGTCCCTGACCTGTTTGGAGAGCTCCTTGGTCTTCATGGTGCCGCTTGCTTGGTGGTGCCCCTTGCTTAGTGGTGTTGCAGACTCTGGGGCCTTTTAGAACAGGTGTATATATACAGAGATCATGTGACAGATCATGTGACACTTAGATTGCACACAGGTGGACTTTATCTAACTAATTATGTGACTTCTGAAGTTAATTGGTTGCACCAGATCTTATTTAGAGGCTTAATAGCAAAGGGGGTGAATACATATGCACGCACCACTTTTCCGTTATTTATTTTTTTGAATTTTTTTAAACAAGTTATTTTTTTCATTTCACTTCACCAATTTGGACTATTTTGTGTATGTCCATTACATGAAATCTAAATAAAAATCTATTTTAATTCCAGGTTGTAAGGCAACAAAATAGGAAAAATGCCAAGGGGGGGGGTCAATACTTTCGCAAGCCACTGTAAATCAATTGGACGGAAAAATATTTTGTCTTGCGTTCAATGGACACACAGAATGGAAAGCGACGCAGACGTGCATATTTAATCTACACTAATAAAGTATAATAATAAAAGTAATTACATCGAGTTGAAATCGTAGGTGCGACAAATTAGTAATCGGTCCGCATTACGCATGTGTGGTGTGTGATTACGATAATCTTTAAGTCAATCTCAAGGATCGGGAACGTGGAAAGTCATACGATAGTGCCATCATGCACCTGTACGTGACATAAAATGGCGAAAGAATGCGAACACACACACACACACACAACTAGGGCTAGAAGATTTGGGGTTTTATTTTTAATCAAGTGACAAATTTAGCTGATTTGGTTTCATAATTAAATAAAGAAAAAGCTGTTACTTGCAAAACAATCTTTACTTTTACCTTCATATCTTGCCTGAGCCTAATTCTGGTCCCTTTAATTTTATTTCAAACAGAGCTGACAAGTTACATGAATTGCAAAAATGCAAAAAAATACATATTTGAATGTATTTTAATTCCAGGCTATAAGGCAACAGAAGGTGAATATTTTGAAAGGGGGTGTAGACTTTCTATAGGCATTGTACATTAAAGTGTAATAAAGAAAACATTTATAGAATACCTAATTACGCCAATGTAATGAAATTGGGATTTCATTTTCACAGGTGCAATGCTTGTTTATTTCCAAAGGATATTCTGTTGAAGAACCGATCCCTAATACTGCCACTAGTAATGCAGTTGAAGAACATACCAGCACTCCAGGCTCAGCCAGCAATCCTGATAAAGATGTATGAGATCACACTGCACCAGCTGTTGGTTCAGTTGCTGAAGTGGATGAAGGACAGACTTCAGTCTGTGACCACCAAGTTGATGATGATATACCGTTAGCTGCTGTACCACTGGATCCTGCTGAATGGCCCCAACCTTTTCAGAATCACTAAGGTTAGAGTTTGTTTACAGAGGACCATTTAAAGTCAGCCCAAATTTTGCTTTCTCCAAGGGAAAAGATAACCGTTGATTCACCGATCATTTAAGATATCACACTTTAGAGAAATCTTGCTTTCTGTGGTTCTTCTGGCTCAAAAAACGTATACATGTCAAACAATGGAAACGAAAGAAATGGAATTGCTTGCTAATTGTGACCCACTAGCGGAACAGCATGTATGGCGTGTTCAAAGGGGTAAGCCCCATACTCATTTAGGGAAAGACATTCAGGATGAATTGTTTGATGCAGTCAGCAAAAAACTGTTTCCAAAAATAGTGACAGTGAAGGAGTCAAAATGCTATTCAATCATTTTTGACTGCACCCCCGATGTTAGCCATCAGGAACAGATGTCTGTGATACTTAGAGTAGTTGCAGTTGAATTGCATTTGTCAAATGCAATTCTAGAAAAGCCTGAAGAGCTCAATATTACATTTGATGACTGTAGAGGTCAGTCTTATGACAAGGGGCAAATACACCCACCCCTCATTATATCACCTCTCACTCTACTGCAGATTTGGCTATTCCGCAGTGCTGGAGTTGGCTGCCTATTTTTACAGTCTAACTGTGCATGCCTTAGCTGCAATATACATAGACAATTTCACTTAGAATTACTGTTTGTTTTATTTCGTACTGCACACCACAAATAAAAATATACCAAACAAATAGAAACAAAGCATTGCTATCATACTCTTATCATATACACACGTATTACACCTGACGCCCCCAATAACACGAGGGAATGGTTGTACAATATTTGTTATTAGCCTATTTGTTTTTCTATGGCCCTCGATATATAACGGATTTATATTGGACCCTGACACCCGGCAAAAGACAAGGTGTTCAACCTCGACTGCTACAAAAAAATACCTGAGCTGTTTATGTTCCTTCTGGGTCGCACATATTGATTTTGGTTATTTAAGATATGCAAAATCATCACAGGATGTTGTCAGATTCTTTGGATACCTTCAGGAACTCTTTTACAATTTTTTTTTTCTGCTGTCACATAATACATGTTAAAAAATATACAACTACGGCACTATTGGTTGTGTGTCTGTAAAAAGAGACAAAAGTCAAATGTACTCAAATTTGGATCATGTTTCTCAATGTTACAAATAACTGAGCTACGGCTAAATATGTAAATCGTATTATACGTACACACAAGCATATATATGGTTTAATTGCCATTACATATCATAACTAAACCATATTTGGTGTTGTAACGGGAGATCTGTGCTGACTGTTTGACGCATGTGGGGTACTGCAGGAAGTGGGCAGCAGCCTCGCAGATCCACCTGTCAGTTATGGCAGTGATACAGAGAGGTGGGGAAGAGGGTGTGCTGGCTTTCCCTCTCTCCGAGTGGCTGACAGACAGGCTTTGGGGGATTGCTGACCCTACAAGATAACGCTCTGTTGTTCCCTCAGTCTGCCCCTATAAGTCGAAACGAGCCAGCTGGCGGAAGCTCTGCTGCCGGACCGAGCACTACGACAAATTAAAGAAAAAGAAAAATCATTTTTAGGCGCGGGGAACAATTTGGGCAGAACCCTGAACAGTACAAGCAGGTTAAGGGAACAGGTGAGCGTAGGACGGAGACCTGGGCCGTGTGGACAGCGATGGTCGGGGTAACATTGCCGAGTGCAGCACCTTTATTTTGTAGTTTTATTACTGTGTTTTATTTTCCCTTTTTCTTTCGCCTTTTTGTTTTCATTATTATTTTTGTGCACCTGTATGTGCACTGGACTGGATAACAGCGTTAGTAACCCTGTGGTCCTGTTTGCTGTTGCCAGTATTCAGGTCATGGACAACAGTGCCTTCTCTGGCCAAACATAAATCAGTGCACCTGAGCGGCATTACAAATAAAGTTCTGTCTCTGTGTCAGTGAATTGCCCACCACCCTTCCACAGATGTATTTTTGTATTTACTGTAAATTTTATGTATTTAATCACAGGGAGCTCAATGTATTGTAAAGCATCCAGAGATGATAAATAACAAATTGTCGCAAGTAACGCTGAATCAGCTAGGCTGGTCAGTAAAACATTGAATCCTTTTGTATGGAGAATCTCAGTAGCTAAGGCTCGTGGTTCATCAACTGATTCAGATTCAGTTGGATTGAGTTTGCCCACTGATGATGTGAGGCAGAACAGTAATTGGATACCAGAAAATATGAAAAACAGTGAGTTTTGGCCCCCTACTGTATTCTGGATGAATGGCATCCCTTCTAAAGTGTCTCTATGTGAACAGAAAGAAATGTATAGTAACAATGTATACAGATCCAGAACTATTGTACATGGTGCAGAACTAACCCTGACACATAAATTAAAACATAATCCTCTTATTAATTGTGTATGTAATATGTGCCAAAGCAAGTCATCAGTGACTGGGCTCAGACTTTGACATGCAGTCACTTGGCTAAACACTGTAGAATCTTGTTTGAATGCAATGATTCTGTAGGTGTTTCTCTCTCTCATTTAAATGTAAACCCAAAAAGATATTAAGAGGATTGAATGCATGGGTTGTGAAAAGGTCACTTAGTAAAATGGGCGCATCTGGGAAAATTAGAATGTGAGGAAGGTGTCCCTACTAAGCATGTACAAGTGTCTTGTAGGTACAAAGTCAAGGCCATGGCGACTCACACCTGTGATGCGAGACGATGGATTCGAGAGCCTATTGTCGTGTTCGCTGAGCCTGCCCGAGTTGAACCTGAGACCGAAGTGGAGTCTTGCTGGGAGCGAGATGAAACCCTTGACTTTGTGCCTATTTAAAATGAAATGTATTAATGCAATAATACCTGTTATAATCCTTTGTACTGTTTGTATAATCTTTAGTTTGGAAAATTATGTAAGCGTGTAATCAAAAGTAATGCTTAATGCTGTTTTAGTCAGTAATTGTGAAACTTATGTATTTTCTTTATATAAAATCATGCAGTAGAAACTGGTATAGTTTGATACAAGTGGCCAGTTTTTAGGCAATTCCTTATCAAGATGGGCTTGATTTCCAAAATTGAATGCCAAGTCTCTACAGCACCCTTTTTAGCCTAAGAAAATAAATGTTGAAATAAGGTTTAATATGCTTGCTTTTTACTAAAAACTATTTGTGCGTGTAAGACCATATGCTTAACACTGCCTGTTATGATAAAATGTATAAAACTGTTTCTCATCAGGAAAAGTTCACATTTAAACAACTATGGGGTTTCTCTTAGTTCATCTCTTCTTATCCTACATTAATAAGTTGGGGAATGGGGAAGATGAATGGAATGAAATACCTGATGTGCTTACTATGATATTGAAATATAAAAAAGTAATTTTAAGAAAAAGAATAGAAGATGGGTGTGGCAAAGTGGCTAGTGGAGGGGAACAGGTATAGCGGTGATGAGATGCAGGAGTGACAGGCAGACAACAGTTTCCAGTGGGAAAAGGTGCTTTTATTTATAATCCAGGTCTGGTGACCGTTAAATAATAAATCCCCGGCTATACACAACAATGTGTAAAGCGCGGGGATACCAATCATAGGGCACAGTCCCGAACAGAACGAACACACGGTCACCAGTCCTGGGTGAGTGCAGACGTGCTTGTGGTGGGTGAAGACACTGTATTTCGTGACGGTTCCGTGCAGTGGTGATCCGGATTGTGCTGACCCTGGTCGACAGCTCCGGATAGGTGAGTTAACTGTCTGGTGGTGCAAAACGCAGACAATTACAAACAAACACAACACGTAATTCTCTGTAACAACGAGAGCTCCTCTCTCGCTCCTTCTCTCTCCAAACATTTACCCAAACGAAGGAAAAGATCAGCATTACCCTGGCCCCTATATGTAATCCTGCATGATATCTAGGTAAATGGTTGCAGCTGCCTTATTACTTGCAGCTGCTTCTCGTTTACCTTTCAAATCAATACGGTCTTACAACGGAGTCTCGCTTTTTTCCAGGCTAACCGACTTCCCTGAACCGGAAACGAACTGTCAGGCCAGCCCTTCCAGAAACTTCTCACAGGTCGGGAGGAAGATTCATCACCAGAACTCATCTTTCCGTCACATATCCCACCGCTCAGAGTGGAGCCGAAGGAACACTCGGCTAAATCTACCTTCCCCATTACTCCCCCCTCCCGGGAAAAATAATCCACATTTTGGTGGTCTTTCCCTGCACGGTGTACCATGTGGTACATGAAGGACTGCAATGCCAGATACCACCGAGTTATCCGGGCATTGCTGTCCTTCACTGTGCTTAAACACTTGAGTGGGGCGTGGTCTGTGACCAGATCAAATGAGTGTCCCAGCAAGTAGTATCGTAAAGAGTGAGTAGCCCATTTAATGGCTAAACACTCTTTTTCGACTACGGAGTAGTTGCGTTCCCGAGGTAGCATTTTTTACTCAGGTACAATATCGGGTGCTCTACTCCAACTACTTTTTTGGGACAAGACTGCACCCAAACCTACATCTGATGCGTCGGTGTGGAGGATGAATCTCTTGGTGATAAGTGTGGGGCCCTGGCAAAGTGTACGCTTAATAGTATCAAACGCCCCCTGACACTCAGCTGACCATTTAATTAAATTTGGAGCACTCTTTTTGGTGAGGTCGAGTAACGGGTTAACCACTATGGCATACTCGGGGATGAAGCGGCGGTAATAACCGGCTAAGCCCAGTAGTGACCTCACCTGAGTCTTGGTTTTGGGGATCGCTGCATCAACCAAAGCCTGGATTTTGGTGACTACAGGTCTCACCCTTCCATTCCCCATTAAAAATCCCAAATATTGAGTCTCTGTTTTGGCAAACGCACATTTTCTCAAGTTAGCTGTCAGCCGGGCTGCCCTTAGAGACTGAAGAACGGCTGTAACCCTAGCCAAATGCTCTCGCCAGGTGGAGCTGTATATCACCACGTCATCAATATACGCTGCTGCATATTCATGATGTGGGTGTAAAACCTAGTCCATCAGTCTCTGAAAGGCAGCGGGCGCACCATGTAGCCCAAACGGCATGGTTTTAAAGTGGAACAGCCCTTCTGGTGTTGAAAATGCGGTTTTCTCTCTGGAGCTGCGGGTTAAAGGGATTTGCCAGTATCCCTTCGTCAGGTCCAGAGTGGAAATAAACCTCGCTTTTCCCAGTCTGTCTAAAAGTTCGTCGACCCGAGGCATGGGATATGCATCGAACTTAGCAATAGCGTTCACCTTTCTGAAATCCACACAGAAGCGGTTGGTGCCGTCTTTCTTAGCCACTATGACGATCGGACTGCACCACTCGCTCCTGGAAGGTTCAATCACCCCAAGCTCGAGCATATCCCATACCTCTTTGCGAACGCCACTTCGCCGACTTTCCGGGATCCGGTATGGTCTCTCTCGCACTGTGACACCTGGTGGAGTGATAATGTCATATTCAACTAAGTTTGTTCTGCCGGGCACGTCAGAAAAAACATCGCTGAACTCCTCAATAAGCTTACGCAGCTCTCTTTGCTGATCCGGAACCAATTGTTCCCCCATAGAAATCGCTCTTGTGCTCGGGGTCTCTGGACAGGGACCTAAATCATCCTCCATATTGCCTGGGGCTATAAATAAGACCTCCCTTGCCTGCCAGGGCTTTAACAAATTGACATGATAAATTTCACGTTCATTTCGGCGATCGGGCTGTCTAATTTCATAATTTACTTTCCCTATAGCCCGAATCACCTCATACGGCCCCTGCCATTTAGCACACAGTTTCGATTCTGATGAGGGAAGTAGCAGCATTACCTTGTCCCCTGGTCGAAAGGTTCGAATCCGTGCATTTTTGTTGTAATGCTGCTGTTGTCGGTGCTGAGCCGATCTGAGGTTGTCTTGGGCCAAACGACCGACCAAATCCAGGCGATCTCGTAGTAGGAGCACATACTTCACTACATTTTTGGACGAGCCTTTGTGCTCCTCCCACCCCTCCCTCAGCAGGTCGAGAATGCCGCGAGGCTGCCGGCCGTACAGGAGCTCAAAGGGGGAGAACCCCGTTGAACTCTGCGGCACTTCTCTCACCGCAAAAAGGAGGTAGGGAAGAAGCGATGCCCAATGTTTCTGCTCCTGTGTTACGAATCGCCTCAGCATCGACTTTAAGGTCTGATTAAAGCGTTCAACCAAACCGTCCGATTGTGGATGATAAACGGACGTCCTGATGGGACGTATTTTTAATATTTTGTACACCTGCTGTAACGTATTGGACAAAAAATTGGTCCCGTGATCAGTCAAAATCTCCTTGGGGATCCCTACTCTAGCCATAATCTGCGCTAATTCGGTGGCTATTGCAGCTGCACTAGTGGACCTCAATGGAACTGCCTCCGGGTATCGCGTTGCATAATCCACCACTACTAATATATGCGTATACCCAGAGTCAGAAGGTAGCAAAGGGCCCATTATGTCCATTGCAATGCGCTCGAAAGGAGTGGAAATAATGGGCAGTGGGACCAAAGGGGCGGGGTGCACTCGACCCGGCGCTACTCGCTGGCAGTCTGGGCATGTGGCTACATATTTCGACACATCAGTATGAAGACCGAGCCAATAGAATCGAGCCAATATCCGTTCCCTCGTCTTCTCGGCTCCGAGGTGCCCCGCAAAAGGGATATCATGCGCCAGCCTCATGACCTCGGTCCGACAAGACGGGGGAACCAACAATTGTGTTACAGGCTGTCCTGTGCCCGCGGCTAGGTTTACCCTATACAGTAATTGCCCCTTTATACTGAAATGTGGATATACTAGCACCCCAGTGCCATCAACATCCTTACCTTCAATGGACCGGACCTGACCCCAAGCGTGCACCAGTGACGGGTCGTTCTGTTGGCCCCACACTAGGTCCGCGCTTGAGTACCACGGGTCCGGTACATTGAGAGGGGCTGGAATAACCTCTGCCCTAGTCGGTCCAGTAACCTCGCCCTCTCGGTCACACTGCGTTCCCACTCCCTTCGACTGGCGTTTGTTACCATTACAGCACTCTCCCACCAGACCCCAGCCTTGTCTCAAAGACGCTCCCTCCCATTTCGCGGTCCGTCTCTCCTTATTTGTTTTTCTAGGACGGAAAAGAGGGGAAAACATTTCGGGGTGAAAAGGAAACACATCACCAATCTGTTCCTTTTTTTTTTTTTCTGCCACGTTTACGTGTGTGGCTGAGACTGCCATTATTTGCACTAATTCTTTGAATTTTGGCCAGTCTCTGCCCAGAATAACTGGGTGCGGCAACCTTTCCGCCACCCCGACTACGAGGTGACGTTTTATCGGTCCTACCGATAATTATACTTTTAGTCTGGGGTATGCCGCCGTGTCTCCATGGATACAGGAGATGGCCACCTGACCTTGTGGCCGCCACGACACACCGCCCAAGAGAGCTGTCCTAATCAAGGTTTGCTCACACCCTGTGTCCACTAACGCATGGGTTTTCACATTTCCTAAAACAACGTCAATCAGACAAGGCCCCTCCCGACCATTTTCCCCACGCTTACCCGCTTCAGGTGCCCAATTGCACGCGACCACGTCACACTCCATGGCAGCGGGGCATGACCTGGCCAGATGTCCCGGCTGGTTGCACCTAAAACAGATAGGAGGGACAAAGGGGGCATAGGTCAGAAATCTGTCCCGCTGCTGGTATGACAACGGGGCACGGGCAGCACCTCTACCCCAGCTGGGGGCCACCCTTGGTCTCCATGGGGGGAAGGCAAGGGGGCCCAATGGGGTCAGTGCTATAAGAGGTCTGGGTCCTGGGAACGAGGGGGGTGGTGGTGTTGGAGGAGAGGGAGGGAGAGGTCGGCTGCTCCGAAGTGCAGGGGCGGACAGGATTCCGACCCAGGCGGAAGTCAGGGAGTCCTCGAAGTCTTCCACCAGTTTGACAGCCTCCTCCAGGGTGTCGGGGTTGTGGCGCCGTATCCACACCTGGGTTTCGGCGCCGACCACATGGCAGAACTGCTCTATCACAATGGCTTCCCCCACCTGCTGGGTGGTCTTCTTCCCGGGGGTCAGCCAATGCACCATGTGGTCGCACAACCGCTCTGCAACCACCCTGGGGCGTGTCTCCGGGGCCCTCCGGTACTCCCTAAACCGCGCCCGGTGGGTCTCGGTAGTGATGTTTAGGCGGCGGAGAATAGCCTGCTTGACCAGGTCGTAATCGGTGGCGTGATGGTCACTCAGGGCTTTGTAGGCTGCCTGAGCCTCCCCGATCAGACAGGGTCCCACCTGGCTGGCCCAGAACTCCCGCGTCCAAGCCGCCGTGGTAGACAGCTGCTCGAACGCCACTAATTACGCCTCCGGGTCATCCTCTGCCGACATCTTCATCGCCCGTGTCTTCGGGGGCGACATCACCGGTGTTGTGGTCGGGGTCGTCGCTGCAGCAACAGCCAGCCCTACCCGTTCAATGAGCGCCGTGTAGCGCTCCTCCCTCCTTCTCTCCTCTTCGTCACATCTGCTCTCCAGCACCTGCAGCAGCTCCGCCAGCGCATTGCGGTCCATAATCCCACTTCTGACACCACGTGTGGCAAAGTGGCTAGTGGAGGGGAACAGGTATAGCGGTGATGCGATGCAGGAGTGACAGGCAGACAACAGTTTCCAGTGAAAAGGTGCTTTTATTTATAATCCAGGTCTGGTGACCGTTAAATAATAAATCCCTGGCTATACACAACAATGTGTAAAGCGCGGGGATACCAATAATAGGGCACAGTCCCGAACAGAACGAACACACGGTCACCAGTCCTGGGTGAGTGCAGACGTGCTTGTGGTGGGTGAAGACACTGTATTTTGTGACGGTTCCGTGCAGTGGTGATCCGGATTGTGCTGACCCTGGTCGACAGCTCCGGATAGGTGAGTTAACTGTCTGGTGGTGCAAAACGCAGACAATTACAAACAAACACAACACGTAATTCTCTGTAACAACGAGAGCTCCTCTCTCGCTCCTTCTCTCTCCGAACGTTTACCCAAACGAAGGAAAAGATCAGCGTTACCCTGGCCCCTATATCTAATCCTGCATGATATCTAGGTAAACGGTTGCAGCTGCCTTATTACTTGCAGCTGCTTCTCGTTTACCTTTCAAATCAATACGGTCTTACAACAGAGTCGCGCTTCTTTCCAGGCTGACCCACTTCCCTGACCCGGAAACTAACTGTCAGGCCAGCCCTTCCAGATACTTCTCCTCTCGTTCTTTAGCGCCCTCACAGGTCGGGAGGAAGATTCATCACCAGAACTCGTCTTTCCGTCACAATGGGTTTTAAGAAAGTAAAAACTTTATAACTTGCTGTGAGCCTGTCTTAAAGTCGTGCCAGAAAGTGAAGGGATAGTTGGCATGAAGAGCGGAGTTCTCTTATCAAACAGTCTTCTCACCATAGAAAAATTGGAAAAAACCTTGATTATCGCTGGAAATTGGAAAGCTAAGTGCACAGCTAGCGAACCGGTTTTAGCTGGTTTGTATGCCGCTGAAAAAAAATAGGAGGTCGTCCGCAGTTCAGCTGAATTCGTGCTATTAGGAAACTCATAGGACAGAGACATTACAATCTTACACTTAAATAAAAAACAAATAGATTATCCATGAAGAGAAACTTTCCTCGTTCTCATCTCTATCTGGGTGCGAAGGATCCACAAAAAGTCGTTCCGTTTTCCCCCTATTAGAAAATATTTCCTCATTAGAAAAACCTTTTATCGTCTTCCTATCCTATATTAGAAAAAACATAAGATGGAAGTTCCCTATAATATCTGTTAAGCACACGCCTGTAAAGAGAGAAGGAAAACTAATTTGAAGAATAGAATGGCATGAGGGAATATATTATTAGACATTAATACATATAATCAATATAATCATAACTAATAGTGTTGTATATATTTCAAACAACACTCATATATTCAAAATAATATTATTTTCTTTGTTTCACCTAACCTTTTAGATAGAGGAGGGGTCGAGAGATGAGCTGGTGAGATCATGATCGGATGTGTAGACCAGGTGTCATATCTTGAAAAATTGCTGACACAAGGCTCTAAATTTTTAGGCTGTTGTGTGCCAAAGAGATAAGAATTGGACTTGATAAAGATTCTCCATGTATTCCTATGGAGACGAATCCTATAAAAACTCACACTTTTCGCAAACGGGCACCGCAATCAAGACCTTTGCTTGACAGGGTGAAGTGTTCCATCACTTGCAGATCTCCACCAGACTGATTCCAGACTAGATTTGGTTTTAAGAGAGTGTTATATGGAATGAAACTGAAATATAGAAGTGGGTGCTTGTAGACCGCGTGTATTGGAATTTGGTGGTCTGATCAACCTACCTTTCCAATATTAAAAGTATTTTCATAAACCGAAACAGTATTGCTCTGATTCGTAAAACTTAAAATGAATGAGTCTTGAGTGTCTTTCTTTCCGATTAAATAGAGGTCATATGGACTTACTTACAGCTCGTCCAGTGCTCGAACATAAACCACTAGGAGTTTATAATATCTCTGTCCTCCTGACGTCTCCCCTGAGTTAAGAGTGTGTGCAGAGTAAATAGAAAATAAATAAGACCGAATAAAAAGAGTACGTGAAAATCTGCAAAAAGCAACAGACGTGACAACATGCAATACAAGTATAAACATTACAATTCAATACCAATAAAAAACTAAAAAATATGTTTTTATTTTTACTTTGTTGACTCTTAATCGCAAAACTAACTACAGTGGGGCAAATGTGGCGACATGGGTTTTCAAGTTTAGGGTGAGATCCTCAGACCAAAAATCCTACAAGTCCTTTTTTACACATTAGCTCAGTAATGTATTGGATTGTTTACATCACATGGATATGTTCGTTGACCCTCCCCAGCATTATTCAAATGCTGGGGACAAAGTAGAATACATTTCATGCTGCATGTGATATGAAGGTCAGCAATTCCTCAAATGTTTTCTTGACAATCACCTTCATAAATAAAGATTATTCACTAAAATCTATGAGGTAGTATGCTACATTGTGGGATGCTGAAGAGTCATATATGTAGAATGCTACAACGGATGCAGGTGTAGTTTTTGTTGTGTTAATTTATGACTGTGCCCCGCATGCTACGTCCCTTTATATTTGGATCCACAAGCAGAGGGTAGTCAGAGTGTAAGGGATGACGTTCGAGCAGGGGCGGAAAATCAAAGATTCAAACAAGCTTGGCAGGGGCACGTCTGAGTGATAGCAGAGGTTGTGTTTCTTACTTATTTAAAACCAAACTAACAAAGTTTAAAGAGAATGGCGATACATACTAGAAGTTTTTATAGCTACTTTCATTTTTGGGATTAATGCTTTGGAATATTGTTTTCCTTCGCAGGCGCTGCCGAGACTAAACGGTTTTGCGAGCTGCAGTAGAAGCTGAGTGGGATGAAGACTGGACTCTGGGCTGTAGAAGAAAACTTTGAAAGAGTTTGATTTCTGCTTCGGATTATACTATCATGACTCTGGCACTTTTGATTGAAAGCTGTGGATTTTGTTGTTGTTACGCTAAAGTAAAACGTTGCAGGATAAAATCCACGTTTTGTGAAACCTTGCTGAATGCAAATTAGTCGGCACTTTATTATCCCACTGAACTGTTAAGAGACTATGGTGTTTGCTGTAAATAACAGGTCTTATGGCTGTTTGGTGTTTGGGGACCTGTGCAATAAATGTTACAGTGCCATATCCACTTCCTTCCTCCATTTTCTCGTTCACTAATTAAGCTGGCTCTATAATTATGTAACTGTGATATCCTGGTGTTCAAGTTGGAGCAAAATAGGGTGTAATATGAACTTGGTTTTACTATTAGGTCCTAGTGATGGTTTTGTCAGAATTGATAATTGTGGTAGACAGTAAATATTTTCCTGGCTCCCCAGATAATAAACTGTTACAATGATGTACAAATATTTCAAATACAACACTAAAGACAGACCACTGCATCCTGGTTCCTTAGCTGTAGCTCACATGGTCAGACGGCAGCTCAATCACTGGAATTATTTTCCTGGTTTACCTTTCAGCTAGAACTTTAACATTGTCTTTGAAATATCTGCATATTCCTAACTGAACTGTAAAATACAAGCAAAAAACAGAAAGATATTCCACAGAAGAAAAAAGGACCAGTTGCTTGCTCCCAATAAGAGGTAATACAATAGATTTTAAAACCTTGGTTATCACACTTTTAAAGGCAGGCAGTGATAATGTTGCTAGTATCAATAAGAGGTAAGAGTAATATTATCATTGGGATAATGATAATATTAGTGCTAATATGAGGTGGGAGAGTGGCCTTGGTTGGCACTATACGTGCTGTGCTACCTTCTTTGAGTCTCAGCAGCACAGAGCGGTCAGTGGCCTCGCTGCTGAAGTAGCCGCTGCCCTGATCATCCCAGAAGAGCTGGTCCTGCCTATCCTGCAGAGTCTCTGCCCACTCCAGCCAGCCAGCATCCAGCGAGGCTTCGTACAGGTCCAGCAGAGCGCCAATCACAAAGGCGTAGTCATCCAAGAACCCGCTGATAGGCTTTGAGCTGAGGAGACAACAGGAAGCTGGGTTACTATGGGGACAAAACCCACCTCAGCCCTCAACAAACCAGGGGGTTAGACAGGCACTGGGGGATGAAATTTTCTAACGGAGAAAAGGAGTCAGTCACAGCGAGAGAGAGAGAGAGAGAAGGAGTCAGTCACCGAGAGAGAGAGAGCGAGAGAGAGAGAGAGAGACTAGAAAACATTGTCACAAAATTGTCACAACTTCCTCTGTGGCCGCAAAGGCCACAATGTAAATTATAAAAATATAATAAAAGCATTTTAAACAGTCTTGGTGAGCATTAAGATTTCAACTTTTTTTTAACAAAGTTCAAACTCAAATTTGTTTCTGCATTTTCCAACCTTTAAAATATGCCTCTAAAATATGGAAATTAATGGAGGAGTAAACTCTAATGGGACACAAAATAGATTTTAGACCCTACTTTCAGAAGCACACTGCTGGAAACAGATGCACTTATCTGGCAATACTGTAACCAGAATAATAAGATAATTGATGACATCTCAGAAGATCAAAGACACAACCTTTGTACATTTGAAGTATGAAGCACAAACCAAAGTGGTTATTTGCTTGAATAGATTCTCAAAGCTATTTACCCTCAAATGTATTTAACAATTTATTTTTCTGAAAGAAAAAACATCAAATACAAAGTAAAACAACAATAAGAAATAAAGACTACTTACAGCCCCTAAATAAAAAGTTTGAGTTATTATTCTTTTGGGTAAATTTCCTTTTTTGCTTACTGTAGTGTCGAGTGAGGACAGGCAGTGAGAGCTGTCCATGGTGCTGACTGCTGTGTCACGTAATGGTCTAATGTTCAAGCAGCAGTGTGGTCCCTTTGAAAATCCCATAAAATAAACGAACACCTAACTGGCATGCAGTTCCAGCACTGCAGGAAACAGTCATTACAATATTCACCTCGACCCACAGGAGCTCATTTGAAACTGGTTCTGAAGTCTGCCAACAGCTCAGACATCGCAAACAAGTAAAGGTGACTCAAAGCAGCACATTCTTGCACTGAAGTATTGAAGACTTTATTATAGGTATGTCAAGGTATGGGAGGCTTTTGTTAAAGTATTACTGTTAAAGTGATTGTAGCTAATAATTCCATAAATCTAACAAATCTAACAGTTTTGAAAGAAACACATGGTATAGCAAACATGTATTTTATCTACTATCTTAACCTGCTACTTTAGGTTAAAGAAAGTTCTCAGTGTCTATGGTTATTCTCAGGATATCTGTTACATTTGCACTTCCTGGGTCATTTTAGATTAGGGTCAAAGCATGTTACTGACTGAATGTATGTCTGTCAATAGGGGAAGCTGCTGGTTGGTTCAGGTAGGAAGCCATAAGACTTTTTTTTTCCCTAAAGCTGTATATTTACATCTCCAGGAATATAGAAAATTACTACACTCAAATTTGACCTACATCTTGACAGGTAATAATAGAGGCAGACAGACCCCACGAGATCCAGGCTGAAACTCTAGACACATGCCACCCGAGATATATTCTGATCCCTGAAGGGACACGCTAAAAAGCATTCTGGCAATACTGTGTTATACTGTTGTGTACAAGATACATGACATGCTACAATGTAACAAGATAGACAGAGAGGGAAGAAGTGAGGGGGAAGAAGGGAAAAATAAAGCAATGAATACAAAAAAGGGGAAGGCAGAGCGGGAAAGGCAAAAAGGCAGGTGAGACTAAGCAAATCAAAACTGATTTTTGTACTGTTCATGTTTTCTGATGTTTGCAATCCTTCTGAGCGGTTCTTATTGCAATTATTCAAAAATCACACATATATTATATTACTGAGCTGCAATTACTCAAATATTACACATATATTATATTACTGAGCTGCTCTTCAGTTCTACTTGTATTCTATAGACATATGTAGGCTAGACCAGCCACTGTCTTTATATTCGTAATCACCAGTCCCAGCAGTTTATTGCTGGCAAAACTAAAGGAAACTTGTTTGATTGCGCTGGTCTTACTTCTATGAAGACACTTTGATCTCATCTGGGTTACTGTGACGGAAAGATGAGTTCTGGTGATGAATCTTCCTCTCGACCTGTGAGGGCGCTAAAGAACGAGAGGAGAAGTATCTGGAAGGGCTGGCCTGACAGTTCGTTTCCGGGTCAGGGAAGTGGGTCAGTTTGGATAGAAGCGAGACTCTGTTGTAAGACCGTATTGATTTGAAAGGTAAACGAGAGGCAGCTGCAAATAATAAGGCAGCTGCAAACGTTTACCTCGATATCATGCGGGATTACATATACGGGCCAGGGTAACGCTGATCTTTTCCTTCATTTGGGTAAACGTTCGGAGAGAGAAGGAGCGAGAGAGGAGCTCTCGTTGTTACAGAGAATTACGTGTTGTGTTTTGTTGTGTTTGTTTGTAATTGTCTGCGTTCTGCACCACCAGACAGTTAACTCACCTGTCCGCAGCTGTCGACCAGGGTCAGCACAATCCGGATCACCACTGCACGGAACCGTCACAAAATACAGTGTCTTCACCCACCACAAGCACGTCTGCACTCACCCAGGACTGGTGAGCGTGTGTTCGTTCTGTTCAGGACTGTGCCCTATTATTGCTATCCCCCGCGCTTTACACATTGTTCTGTATAGCCGGGGATTAATTATTTAACGGTCACCAGACCTGGATTATAAATAAAAGCACCTTTTCCCACTGGAAACTGTTGTCTGCCTGTCACTCCTGCATCGCATCACCGCTACACCTGTTCCCCTCCACTAGCCACTTTGCCACACGTGGTTTTAGAAGTGGGATTTATGGACCGCAACGCACTGGCGCTGGAGAGCAGACGCGATGCAGAGAGAAGGAGGGACAAGCGCTACACGGCACTCATTGAGCGGGTAGGGCTGGCCGTTGCCGCAGCGACGACCCCTTCAACAACCCCGCTGATGTCGGCCCCGAAGGCACGGGCAATGAAGATGACGGCGGAGGATGACCCGGAGGCGTATTTGGTGGCGTTCGAGCGGCTGGCTACCGCGGCGGCTTGGCCGCGGGAGTTCTGGGCCAGCCAGTTGGGACCCTGCCTGATCGGGGAGGCTCAGGCAGCCTACCAAGCCATGAATGACCATCACGCCACCGACTATGACCTGGTCAAGCAGGCTATCCTCCACCACCTTAATATAACCACGGAGACCCACCGGGCACGGTTTAGGGAGTACCGGAAAGACCCGGAGACACACCCCAGGGTGGTTGCAGAGCGTTTGAGCGACCACATGGTCCATTGGCTGACCCCCGGGAAGAAGACCGCCCAGCAGACAGGGGAAGCCATTGTGATAGAGCAGTTCTGCCATGTGGTCGGCGCCGAGACCCAGGTGTGGATACGGCGCCACAACCCCGACACCCTGGAGGAGGCTTTCAAACTGGTTGAAGACTTTGAGGACTTCCTGACCCGGGTCGGAATACTGTCTGCCCCTGCCTTTCGGAGCAGCCGACCTCTCCCTCCCTCCCTCTCCTCCAACACCACCACCACCACCACCTTCGTTCCCAGGACCCAGACCTCCTAGAGCACCGACCCCATTGGGCCCCCTTGCCTCCGCCCCATGGAGACCAAGGTTGGCCCCAAGCTGGGGTAGAGTTGCTGCCCCTGCCCCATTGCCATACCAGCAGCGGGACAGATTTGTGACCTATGCCTCCTCTGTCCCTCCTATCTGTTTCAGGTGCAACCAGCCGGGACATCTGGCCAGGTCATGGAGTGTTATGTGACCGCGTGCAATTGGGCACCTGAAGCGGGTAAGCGTGGGGAAAATGGTCGGGAGGGGCCTTGTCTGATTAATGTGGTTTTAGGGAATGTGAAAACCCACGCATTAGTGGACACAGGGTGTGAGCAAACCTTGATTAGGACAGCTCTCCTGGGCAGTGTGTAGTGGCGGCCACAAGGTCAGGTGGCCATCTCCTGTATCCATGGAGACACGGCGGCACACCCCATATTAAAAGTATACTTATCGGTAGGACCGATAAAACGTCACCTCATAGTCGGGGTGGCGGAAAGGTTGCCACTATTCTGGGCCGAGACTGGCCAAAATTCAAAGAATTAATGCAAACAATGGCAGTCTCAGCCACACACGTAAACGTGGCAGAAAAAGGAACAGATTGGTGATGTGTTTCCTTTTCACCCTGAAATGTTTTCCCCTCTTTTCCGTCCTAGAAAAACAAATAAGGAGAAGCGGACTGCGAAATGGGAGGGAGCGTCTTTGAGACAAGGCTGGGGTCTGGTGGGAGAGTGCTGTAATGGTAACAAACGCCAATCGAAGGGAGTGGGAACGCAGTGTGACTGAGAGAGCGAGGTTACTGGACCGACTAGGGCAGAGGTTATTCCAGCCCCTCTCAGTGTACCGGACCCGTGGTACTCAAGCGTGGACCTAGTGTGGAGCCAACAGAACGACCCATCACTGGTGCACGCTTGGGGGCATGTCCGGTCCATTGAAGGTAAGGATGTTGATGGCGCTGGGGCGCTAGTATATCCACATTTCACTATAAAGGGGCAATTACTGTATAGGGTAAACCTAGCCGTGGGCAAAGGACAGCCTGTAACACAATTGTTGGTTCCCCCGTCTTGTCGGACCAAGGTCATGAGGCTGGCGCATGATATCCCTTTTGCGGGGCACCTCGGAGCCGAGAAGACGAGGGAACGAATATTGGCTCAATTCTATTGGCTCGGTCTTCATACTGATGTGTCGAAATATGTAGTCACATGCCCAGACTGCCAGCAAGTAGCGCCGGGTCAAGTGCGCCCCGCCCCTTTGGTCCCACTGCCGATTATTTCCACTCCTTTCGAGCGCATTGTAATGGACATAATGGGCCCTTTGCTACCTTCTGACTCTGGGTATACGCATATATTAGTAGTGGTGGATTATGCAACGCGATACCCGGAGGCAGTTCCATTGAGGTCCACTAGTGCAGCTGCAATAGCCACCGAGTTAGCACAGATTATGGCTAGAGTAGGGATCCCCAAGGAGATTTTGACTGATCACGGGGCCAATTTTTTGTCCAATACGTTACAGCAGGTGTACAAAATATAAAAAATACGTCCCATCAGGACGTCCGTTTATCATCCACAATCGGACGGTTTGGTTGAACGCTTTAATCAGACCTTAAAGTCGATGCTGAGGCGATTCGTAACACAGGAGCAGAAATATTGGGCATCGCTTCTTCCCTACCTCCTTTTTGCGGTGAGAGAAGTGCCGCAGAGTTCAACGGGGTTCTCCCCCTTTGAGCTCCTGTACGGCCGGCAGCCTCGCGGCATTCTCGACCTGCTGAGGGAGGGGTGGGAGGAGCACAAAGGCTTGTCTAAAAATGTAGTGAAGTATGTGCTCCTACTACAAGATTGCCAGGATTTGGTCGGTCGTTTGGCCCAAGACAACCTCAGATCGGCTCAGCACCGACAACATCAGCATTACAACAAAAATGCACGAATTCGAACCTTTCGACCAGGGGACAAGGTAATGCTGCTACTTCCCTCATCACAATCGAAACTGTGTGCTAAATGGCAGGGGCCGTATGAGGTGATTCGGGCTATAGGGAAAGTAAATTATGAAATTAGACAGCCCGATTAGGTCCCTGTCCAGAGACCCCGAGCACAAGCGCGATTTCAATGGGGGAACAGTTGGTTCCGGATCAGCAAAGAGAGCTGCGTAAGCTTATTGAGGAGTTCAGCGATGTTTTTTCTGACGTGCCCGCCAGAACAAACTTAGTTGAATATGACATTATCTCTCCACCAGGTGTCACAGTGCGAGAGAGACCGTACCGGATCCCGGAAAGTCAGCGAAGTGGCGTTCGCAAAGAGGTATGGGATATGCTCGAGCTTGGGGTGATTGAACCTTCCAGGAGCGAGTGGTGCAGTCCGATCGTCATAGTGGCTAAGAAAGACAGCACCAACCGCTTCTGTGTGGATTTCAGAAAGGTGAACGCTATTGCTAAGTTCGATGCATATCCCATGCCTCGGGTCGACGAACTTTTAGACAGACTGGGAAAAGCGAGGTTTATTTCCACTCTGGACCTGACGAAGGGATACTGGCAAATCCCTTTAACCCGCAGCTCCAGAGAGAAAACCGCATTTTCAACACCAGAAGGGCTGTTCCACTTTAAAACCATGCCGTTTGGGCTACATGGTGCGCCCGCTGCCTTTCAGAGACTGATGGACCAGGTTTTACACCCACATCATGAATATGCAGCAGCGTATATTGATGACGTGGTGATATACAGCTCCACCTGGCGAGAGCATTTGGCTAGGGTTACAGCCGTTCTTCAGTCTCTAAGGGCAGCCTGGCTGACAGCTAACTTGAGGAAATGTGCGTTTGCCAAAACAGAGACTCAATATTTGGGATTTTTAATGGGGAATGGAAGGGTGAGACCTGTAGTCACCAAAATCCAGGCTTTGGTTGATGCAGCGATCCCCAAAACCAAGACTCAGGTGAGGTCACTACTGGGCTTAGCCGGTTATTACCGCCGCTTCATCCCCGAGTATGCCACAGTGGTTAACCCGTTAGTCAACCTCACCAAAAAGAGTGCTCCAAATTTAATTAAATGGTCAGCTGAGTGTCAGGGGGCGTTTGATACTATTAAGCGTACACTTTGCCAGGCCCCCACTCACCAAGAGATTCATCCTCCACACCGACGCATCAGATGTAGGTTTGGGTGCAGTCTTGTCCCAAAAAAGTAGTTGGAGTAGAGCACCCGATATTGTACCTGAGTAAAAAATGCTACCTCGGGAACGCAACTACTCCGTAGTCGAAAAAGAGTGTTTGGCCATTAAATGGGCTACTCACTCTTTACGATACTACCTGCTGGGACACTCATTTGATCTGGTCACAGACCACGCCCCACTCAAGTGGTTAAGCACAATGAAGGACAGCAATGCCCGGATAACTCGGTGGTATCTGGCATTGCAGCCCTTCATGTACCACATGGTACACCGTGCGGGGAAAGACCACCAAAATGCGGATTATTTTTCCCGGGAGGGGGGAGTAATGGGGAAGGTAGATTTAGCCGAGTGTTCCTTCGGCTCCACTCTGAGCGGTGGGATATGTGACAGAAATATGAGTTCTGGTGATGAATCTTCCTCCCGACCTGTGAGGGCGCGAAGAACGAGAGGAGAAGTATCTGGAAGGGCTGGCCTGACAGTTCGTTTCCGGGTCAGGGAAGTGGGTCAGTCTGGAAAGAAGCGAGACTCTGTTGCAAGACCGTATTGATTTGAAAGGTAAACGAGAGGCAGCTGCAAGTAATAAGGCAGCTGCAACTGTTTACCTCGATATCATGCGGGATTACAGATACGGGCCAGGGTAACGCTGATCTTTTCCTTCGTTTGGGTAAATGTTCGGAGAGAGAAGGAGCGAGAGAGGCGCTCTCGTTGTTACAGAGAATTACGTGTTGTGTTTGTTTGTAATTGTCTGCGTTTTGCACCACCAGACAGTTAACTCACCTATCCGGAGCTGTCGACCAGGGTCAGCACAATCCGGATCACCACTGCACGGAACCGTCACAAAATACAGTGTCTTCACCCACCACAAGCACGTCTGCACTCACCCAGGACTGGTGACCGTGTGTTCGTTTTGTTCGGGACTGCGCCCTATTATTGGTATCCCCGCGCTTTACACATTGTTGTGTATAGCCGGGGATTAATTATTTAACGGTCACCAGACCTGGATTATAAATAAAAGCACCTTTTCCACTGGAAACTGTTGTCTGCCTGTCACTCCTGCATCGCATCACCGCTACACCTGTTCCCCTCCACTCGGAGGAAAAAGCACCAGAGTTCTCTGTACTTCAGTAACTGCAAGTGAACTACACACAGTGACTACAAACACCAGGAAGGGGAAGAGCTGCTTCCTCTTTTAAAATCCCTGATAAAAACACATAACACCGCAATGCAAGGGGATCCAGCACTGTGGCCGCTGTGCAGGTTCAGTGCAGGTCAGGCCAGTTATCTCACCACCAACACCTCGGTAAGAATCCACGCTCTCCGCGTACCTCAATCGCTATGAAGTGTTAGCTTATGGTCCTTGAGATCATAGTATTGAATCCTGGTGTTGAATAAAATTAAAAGTACAAAGGTACTTCTCTTTGTATACTTATAGGAATATAAAGACATAGAAGAATACATCTACCACCAAACATATTTAGTTTTAACCTGAAAATTGTATTACAGAGAAGACAATGTTACTGATGCTCGCATTGAAGGGTAACCAGATATTAAAAGAAGGGTCATTCCACACCAACTCAACCAAAAAAGGAGCATTTTGTTTGCCGACTGTCTCAGACTTTGCTAGAAAATTTCACCTGGGGGTTTTCAGGCCTGCTGTCTTTAGAAATGCTAATAATTTTTAAAATGTTCCCTTCGAGCTGTGACCTGGCAAAGTTCAACCTAAACTGAAAAAGTGATTCTGACAAGAAAAATCACACTGAGCTCAACTTAGACGTTACCATCATGTGTAGCACTTTGTCTGACTCATAATGAATAGGGCTTTCAAGAATATATAAAAAATACCAGGAGCACCTAACTCACTTTTGGCAAGTTGCCAGACGAGGGGCAAGTGAGTTTTATTTGAAGTTCAGCGCAATCCTTTACCCTGTAGGGGATGTGTGTCCTAAAATGTTAGTATTGCTGTAAGAAACTTAGGGGCCACTCTTAGGGGGGTGTGGGTGGAGGGACCAATGACTCAAAAAAAAAAGATTTTGGATAGATGTTGATGAGACCTACAAGAAGCAAACAAAACATGTTGATATCCACAAATTTTGGATTTTTGAAGTTGCACTTGTCATGCATTCGACCACTGCTTATAACACCTTTGCTAAAGCTAAAGTACCACATAGTCCTATTCATTATTCTTCAATATTGCAATGTCTGGGGTTAGATCTAGAGTAAAATGTGACAGGGTTTGCTTCCAGTGGCACTACCTTGGAGCTTGTGGAACTTAAGATTTCTTTGTTACAGTGACACGTTTGAAACTACCAGAATCTCACTTAAGTGTAAACACAAAAATACATACTCTTGACAAACTTTAGTGCTTGAGGGGTTAACCATTTCATGATCGTATGCAGCTTCCAGTCTCAAATCTTCCTTTGGCTGTGAGGTCTGGTGTTGAAAAACTTATGGAAAATTCACAGTTTAAAATAAATAAATACATGCCATCTTGATGACGCAGCGTGGTTGCCATGTGGTTCTAAACACTGCTCTGTGCGGACCTGGATAATTTTAGGCTTCAG
Organism: Polyodon spathula; assembly: GCF_017654505.1. Taxonomy (NCBI): domain Eukaryota; kingdom Metazoa; phylum Chordata; class Actinopteri; order Acipenseriformes; family Polyodontidae; genus Polyodon; species Polyodon spathula. The sequence goes on from NC_054553.1 coordinate 19,641,666, forward strand.
TTTCTAATTTTATATTGAGGCGTCATAAAAGCATATGAAGGGAATTAACAGTTACATTTAGACATTTAGAGTAACTCATCATAACAATACAGTTAAAGAGAAAATGTAAAGAACAGGTACATACCAGTTGAAAAATGCTCCAAAAAATGACAAAGTAGCCTGTCTCAAATGAGGACACTGGCACGTAATGGGTTAAGATAAAAGGATTGCAGTTAAGATGATGGTTAAAAACAACCTAAGAAGATGACACGGGAAGCTACATCGTGAGTGAGTAGAGCGCTGTGTTCAGTGTTTCAAGTGGACTTCACTATAAATTATAATAATGTATTTTGAAGAACTGGGACACACATTGGCACACTGCTGCTCTTGTGAGTGCTCATTAAAATCTTCTGCACACCGTTCAGGGGCAAAATGGGCAACAAACACTGCCACTCTGTATTGTTAAGCAGTCCCAGTACTAGTTGAAGCGGAAACAAGCAGGAGGTTTAGCATTCAAGTGAACCGTGTCCTCGTTTCAGGGGAGCGAGAGCTGGGGTCACAAAGTTAAGACTGTGTTTTCTGTTTGAATCGCTTCTCATTCAGAGCGCGGAGCCCATTATATTATACATTCCCTCTAAGTTATATCCACAAAAGTTTACGCAACCCTTTGCATTAGGAAGCTGCGCATTCACTTTGCTGTCCTCTTATCCATCCAAAGTACTCACACACCTATACCATAAGACTAATAAATTAGTCAATCTGGCAGCATTCTAGAGAAAAAAAAACTTCAAACAACAACTTTTATTAGCTGGTAAAAGCAATCTTAAGAATTGCTTCTGACATCTTCCAAACCTAAGCTTCCATAAAGCGACTGACTCAGTGAAGAGGCAATGCAATGAATCAACTGTTTGCTGATCCATGGTGGTGTAACGATTCATTAACCACACGATACCAACTGTTTTGTTAAAAGGATCAACTTCTGTGTGACGAGGAGCATGTTGAGAATCACAGTAGTAAAGTAAGAAAACCAGGATCAGCCATGTAAAGAAAGCAAATTTACAATATGGATTAACTACTGTGAACAGATTTTAAACATCTACTAAAAAGAAGGATTTCAGACATCTAACTGGTTATTTCTACTATTATTTCATTCCATTCTGTACTCCTGTTCCAGGAGCTGAATCTGAGCAAAGAATTGCTCACCTTGTGCTGCATTATCTTTTCATGTCACATATGCTGGTAAAAGATCAATCATCCTAATTAGTGTAATGAATGCCAAGTTTTTGCCAAGACACATAACAAATGAAATTCTCTGCAAAACTGTTGATTTTGTTATGGAGGAAGGGTTGTGAATTCAGTTCAAACTCGCTGTTGAGCCCTCTTAAGGTATTGTGAGCTAGTCGACGAAAGACAAAGGATGGAAGATGCCTACTTGAATACCCCAGAGGAGTATCCTACTCAGCTCAGTCCATGGAAGGAAATGCAGATGGATCACATTAGTTTACAGTAAAATAAGTCTTAGTTGGTGCTTATCTTGGCAAGAGCTGAGTCCAATATCAGCAAGAAGCTTTAACACCTACTCTCATGTAATGGAAATCATTATTTTACATCTTCGTTTCTACTCAATTGCTCTGCCACCAAACCTTCCCTTGAAGTGCAGACCCCCTCTGCTCCGATCTTTAACCCCACTGCAATGAAATCCAAAACAGGCTCCGTCAGAAGCAGCTCTGTTGGTCAGGCTGGCTTCCCTGTCAGCTTGGCTCAGCAGCTCTGTTGGTCAGGCTGGCTCCCCTGTCAGCTCGGCTCAGCAGCTCTGACAGTCTGCATAGAGCTGTGTCACAACAGACAAAGTACTCTGCCAATACCACATACGCATCTCAACAATGTACCTGCAGGCTGCAGGATTTTTCTGCTTGACCAGGGGACCTCTGCAGAAATTTACAGCAGCGTTGTCAAAACCATCCAGCATGAAGATACAAGTGGGAAGCATGGATAAGTTTTTATTGAAACAGCTCATGTGTCAATTGCTGAACATCAGGGAATTCCATAACGTTAAACACAAGTTAATCAGCAGTGTTCAGTTATCAGATCTGACCGATGTTTCAATTGGTGTTATAAAGTAATAATTTTAGACTTTAATGACACAAGAACAGAGGTATTCTGTTTGGCCACCTGCAGATTTCTACATCACACAGATTGTGTTTTTTTTTTGTTTTTTTTTACCACCACTGACAGGGAGGGATAAAAAAAGAAAATGCATTGTATAAAGCATAAGTAAGAAAACAGCTAATTTAACAAATGTTTCAACATGAAGTATGCTTCAATGTTTTCTATCATTATAAAAATAGTTTGTAATCAAAGATTTCACAGTTAACATAAGCATATAAATAAACTACTTTAAAATGTTCCCCTTCGTTTTTACATTTGTATACTCAAACATTTCAATAAGCACAACAAATATAAACTATGGTTTTGAACTATGAAATTGAATAACTATTTTTCTGAGCCCCTTAACAGCAGTGAAAGATGAGCAGTATTTACCACTACCACCACCACTGCTCTCCAGACTAAAAAGTGGACTTTCTACACGGTAAGTGGCTCACTCATCACTATGGATACAAAAAAAACACAAGTGACGATGCCACAGCAGTGATGATGTCATTTTACACAGTCAATAGCAGACAGTGCTGCATTCTGTATTTAAAAATCTCAGACCATTTAAAGTGTTAAATTATTCATCATGTGGCAGGGCAAAAGCCCTGCACGTGTAAATAATGTATTGTTGTGTATACGTAAAGTTTAAAAATATTGAAATTAAGTGTGTGCTAGATATGGCTGGGTTTTGTTTTTGTAAATAAAGTTGAACATTTTTTAATTTAAGTTTGGCAGGGATGGAGTTAAACCCATCAACCAAATCCATGTCGGGAATGTGGCTGTGTACGTCCTCCTGCATTATCACTGCTGGTACCCTAGTGGCGGCCACCTGTCACTGCAATTACGTTTGTATGAATAAAACCTGGATGCCTGAGTGGCTTTGTCCACTGCATCCCTCTATCTCTCTCTCATTATTCAGCGACACCCACAACAAAAGTAGTAAGTACTAAAACCCCTGTTACACATCATTATAGAGAACAGAGAATAACCCAGGATGTGTGGGTTCATTGAGTATTCTGTTTTATAGCAGGCACAATGTCGAATAACAATACATTTGAGATTTGGCATGCAAATAAATAATTCTGTAACATAGAATACAAAAACACACTGCTGATGTCATTTAGTAGTTTCCCCTAACAGTTTAACCCTCTAGTTAATCAATAAATACTCTACCGTACAACAAGTATTGGAACAGATTAATCAATTCCAAATCCGAACCATCATTAATATGAAAAAGATGATTGCCATGACCACTATCCACTGCATGTAAATGTACAATTGGAAAACAGGGTGCTTCCATGTACCCCCAGAATACAACACTTCAAGTTTCATCACAATAGGATAAGAGGCTCTTTAGACAGATTTAAAAATGAAAGTGTGACATACAGACACCCCTCCCAGATTATAACACTCAGTCATTTGCTAAGGACTATCCTGATATCATTAACAGGTTTCAGAAGACAAGCAGTTCTTTAGATATTTTTTTAAAAATAAGTGTGACAGACAGTCGCAGTCAGACAGACACGCAGCCTCCATATATACCGCCAGATTATGAACACTCAATAAGTTGTGGTTAAAAAGGTCATTAGCAAGTTATAGGACAATTGGACAAGCAGTTCTATAGATATATGCAAAACTTACAAATGACATACAGAAAGACAAACAGCATCCATATACCCAGAGTATATGACACATTTAAAATGTTGTGACAATTGGACAAGTGGTTCTGTACATACATGCAAAGGTGTGACACATGGATGACACCCATTGCACTACAATAAATGCTACTGTTAGTTGTAGTTAACATTTGGCAACAGACCTCATGGGAAGTGACTGTAGCTAATACAAACATCCCATTGATTTCCCCTACATAAGTCTCAAAGGTGCACTTTTTAAAACAGGATATCTGGCAGTACACTAGTTTAAGAACTCTCTATTTGTAGGCCTGACAGTTCTTTTCCAGGGTCGGGAAGTCGGTCAGCCTGGAAGAGACTCTGTTGCAGGAAAGTATTGACCCGAAAGGTAAACGAAGTAGCAGCTGCAACCACTTGCCAAGGGGTCCTGCGTGATAGCATAAAGGGGCAGGAGAATCATAAATATTTTCCTTTGCTTGGTTTGTGTTATAAACTGGAAAGACCGTGTGAGACGCAGAGAAAAGTGTACAAACAAATATTTGTTTGTGTTTTGTTTGTTTGTTCGTGTTTAAATAACTGTCTGTGTTTGTTAAAACCCAAAGAGGGCTAAACACAAATCCGGAGCTGTCGCCACGGGCCAGCACAAAACCGGATCAACACTTGTGTGTGTGTTAGCACTGAGCTTATTGTTTACGGGACTGCAACCCTTTTCACTACTGTGCAATAAACATTGCTGTGTATTGCCAGCTCATTATTATTTGTTGGTTGGTCATCAGATCAATGGATTAATAACCATTAAACAAACCATTTCACCCGTACTTTGTTGTCTGTTTGTTCTTGGGATTACTGCACCAGCACTGCACCTGTTATACACCTGCTACTAACTGCCACTTTGCCACACTCATACAGGGCATTTTACCGGTCAGTAACCAACCAGCTGCTTCCCTTACTGACTGACATGGTGTAAGATGCTTTCACCCTGAAGACACTGCTGGGATGAAATGATCTAGGAAGTGAAGCACTAACAGATTTCAGGCAAGGTAAGCAAACTGAGAACTTTCTTTAACCAGGTGTAGTACCAGAGATCATGCTTAAATTAAAATACATGTTTGCATAAAAGGTACAATTTCTGGAATAATTTTTGCAAGGGGTATAATGGAGTGAAAAATTGATAATTGAACAGATTCATACTCACATTTGCTCTACCCCCATTTCCTCTCCTCGGTAGCAGGAGCGGAGCATCTTCCCACTGGCTGCGTCAAACAGGTGATCCCTGAGGAAGCGCGCTGCCTTCTCCGCTCGCTCAATGAACACCTTCTCACCCAGCACAGCTCCCACCCGGGCAAACCCTGACACCATCAGACCTGAAACATGAGCACAAAGATACAGAGTTTCACCAAGGGACACACAAGAACACAGATACACCAGGGTACAAGCACACAGACACACAGAGCTTCAACAGGTGAGCCACAAGCACACAGCCCTTCACCAGTGGAGCCACATGTAATCACTACCATATACATTTTGTAGACTATCATTAAAAAAGTAACAGCTCTCCAATGGAGAGCTTCTTCTAGTGGCTTTCCTGATTGGTTACAAACATTCCCAATCAGCTAAAATGTTTAGGAAATTTAACAGAATGTAACATCCCTAATTGGGATTCCAAATCCTTGTCCTACAATTTTAACAGATGGATAGACAGCAGTATCCAAATACTCCCAGACATCGATACACTCAATAGCCAAAGGTTCATAGCAAGTTTCATCACAATCGGACAAGTGGTTCTCTAGATATATGCAAAACACTTAAGTGTGACATACAGACAGGCAGTCATATGCCCACCTCCACTATCCCAAGCCTGCTGCGCCCCAGTCGTTCTCCATTGAATCTGTTTTAGTATTTGCGGGAGGGCAGTGTACAGACAGTCCAAGTGTTTATCTGCTAACTGTTTCAGTTTCAGCATTGGATGTAATGTAGTGAGGTGTATCTCAGGGCAACTACAGCGCTATCGTGTAGCACATCATCACCAGACACAGCTTCGCGCACGCACACACACACACACACAATCACCAGACACAACTTCACACACACACATCATCACCAGACACAGCTTCACGCACACGCGCACACACACACACACACACACACACACACACACACACACACACACACACACACACACACACACACACCACACAAAGCTTCACACATACACACATCACACCAGACATGGCTTCACAAACACACACACACACACCATCACCATACACAGCTTCACACACACACACACACACACACACACACACACACACACACACACACACCAACACCAAAGCGCCCTCGTCTCTCATATTAATCCTGTCGACTTTCCAAACACACAGCATCAAAAACTGTTCATATAATCTGAGAAAACACTGCAGTGGATATAACACATACAGTACCTTGCAAAAGTATTCAGACTCTCTCACAGTTTTCACATTTTGTTGCTTTAAAGCTTGCAATCATGACACTTTGAAGTAGGAATTAATATGTGTTATATACACAACCTACTCCACACATTCAAAGCAAAAACAAAAAGAAATAAGTAAATAGAGAATTAATATGAAATAAAAAATGGAAAAGTCATGATTGCATAAGTATTCAAACCCTTTGCTGTGACAAACCTAAATTAATTAAGGTGCACAAAATGGCCTTAACGAGCCACACAATTATTTGAATGGCCTCTGTCTGTGTGCAATATTAGTAGTTCTCATGATTTCCGAATAAAAACACCTGTCTCTTTGAGGTTCCTTGGTCAGGTAGGGAATTTCAAGCAAAGACTCAACCGTGAAGACCAAGGAGCTTTCAAATCAAGTCAGGGATAAAGTCATTGAAAGGCACAGATCAGGAGAAGGGTACAAATATCCCTCTGAAGTCTCTGAATATCCCTGTAAGCACAGTCTACTCAATGATCAAGAAATGGAAGTTGCATTGTACTACCCAGACACTGCCTAGATCAGGCCATCCCTCCAAACTGAGCAGCCAGGCAAGGAGGCAACTGGTGAGGGACGCCACTATGAGGCCAACGACAACTTTGAAAGAGCTACAGAGTTCAATGGCTGAGATGGGAGAAAATGTGCATCAGTCAACAATATCCAGAACACTTCACAAAAGTAGCCTGTATGGCAGGGTGGCAAGAAGGAAGCCATTACTAAAAATAAGCCATCTCAAAGCCTGCACGGAGATCACTGCATCTGAGTGATCCTTCAAAAATGTGGCAAAAGATGTTGTGGTCAGATGAGATCAAATTGGAACTTTTTGGTCTAAATGCCAAGCGTTATGCTTGGTGCAGACCCAACACAGCACATCTCCCAGTCAACACCATCCCTACAGTGAAGCATGGTGGTGGCAGCATCATGCTGTGGGGATGCTTCTCCTCAGCAGGGACTGGAAAGCTTGTTAGGATTGAAGGAAAAATGGATGGAGCAAAGTACAGGCAAATATTAGAGGAAAACCTGTCTCAGTCTGCTAAAGGCTTAAAACTGTGGCAAAATTTCACCTTTCAGCAGGACAATGATCCAAAGCACCAAAGGCCAAAGCTACACTGGAATGGCTTAAGAATAAGAAAGTGATTGTCCTTGAGTGGCCCAGTCAAAGTCCTGACTCTAATCCTACTGAGAATCTGTGGAAAGACTTAAAAACTGCAGTTCATAAGCGATCCCCAAGTAGCTTGAGCAAATCTGCCAAGAAGAATGGGCACAAATTGCACCAAGCCGCTGTGCAAAGTTGGCAGAGACTTACTATGACAATGTGCCCCGCCCAGTGTGTATTTTGTGTTATGTGTTGCGTGTGGTGTGTTAATGTTGGTGTACAGGTATTGGTGCACGGAATATAAATGGGTCTGTGTAACACGAGTGATTAAAAATGTATATCTGTATTTAGGTACGAGGATTGCACTGCACAGCACTTCACGTGCAGGTAAAATGTAATTTGTGAGCACGGGAAATTACAATTAACTAATTCACGTGCAGTTGTACCGAGACTCCAATTGAATGACTGATTAGCAATCGAGTCTCGGTACAGCTGCATAAAAGCAGCATGTCTTCACTCACTGTGGTTTGTGTGTTTGGTGAGAGAAGAATGGGTGTGGAGAGAATTAAAAACGAGAAAACTAAACAGAAAGTAAATATATAACCTACATGCTGCTCCAACCTCCGTCGTCATGAGACTACATGTTGCCTCTGCCTCCACCACCACTAGGAGCAGGGCAGCAGGAGCTGCCTCTGCCTCAGCCACCTCTACCAGCAGAGGGTGAATATCTGCTGGTTCCGCCTACATCAACGTGGGAGGACTGCTTACCTCTCCCAACTCCACCACAAGAGGGAGACTGCCTACAGCTTCCCCTTCTACCACTAGAGGAAGGACTAGGACGTGATGCTGGCGATCCTCAGCAGCCCTTGCACAGCCCTTGCCCGGCTGCAATGGCCGCGAAGAGGGCCAAAACCCACACCCTAGCTTGTCCCGACTCCCCTCACATCATCGCTCAGGGATGCCTGCATGAAACCGCCCCAGGATGCCTTCACTTCGTCGCCCAAGGACGCCTGCCTAGCTTCGCCCAGGGATGCCAACCACGCTTCCACCAAAGATGCCTGCCTCGCTTCGCCCAAGGATGCCTGCCGCTCCGCATCGCCTGGGGTGGCCCTCCGCTCCACATCGCCTGGAGTGGCCCACTGCTCTGTATCACCTGGGGTGTGGAGCAGAGGGCCACACCCAGGGTGGCTGGTTCGTCATTGCCTAGGGATGCCATCAGCTCTGCTTTGCTGCAGGGAGTACTGTGCCGGCCATGAAGAAGGGGGAGGAGGTCTGGAGACCAGCAGCCTTTCCGCTGCTAAATGAGTCAGCCTGGGAGCTGTCAGCACGTCTGCCGATAGCCTTACTGTTGGCAGCATTTCCGCTGCCAGTGGTACAACGGGAAGAGAAACTCGCCCCGTTGTCAGCATGTCTGCTGACACCATTGACAGTAGCAGCCTGGCTACTGGCAACATTGCCGCCTATGAACCCCTTAAAGTCCCTGTTCTTGGTACAGGACTTTGAGCGAGACTTTTGGGATCTGAAGGGGGGAGGTGGCCATTGAGGCCATGTGTGCTACGCACAAGGGGGGGGGGGGGATATGTGACAATGTATCCCACCCTGTGTATATTTTGTGTTATATGTTGTGTGTGATGTGTTAATGTTGGTGTATAGGTATTATTGGTGCACGGGATATAAATGGGTCTGTGTAACGCGAGTGATTTAAAATGTGTATTTGTATTTAGGCACGAGGATTGCATAGCACTTCTCTGTTGCAGGTAAAATGTAATAAGTGAGCACAGGGAATTGCACTTTATTAATTCACGTGCAGTTGTACCGAGACTTCAACTGAATGATTAGCAATTGAGTCTTGGTACAGCTGCATAAAAGCAGCATGTTTTCACTCACTCAGGGTTGTGTGTTCGGTGAAAGGAGAACGGGTGTGGAGAGAATTAAAAATGAGAAAACAAAAAAAAAAAAATTGTGTGTGCATCATTTTGGAATTTAAAAAAATGGGACACCATATGAAGGGCCTGAATACTTTTGCAAGGCACTGTAGATTATAAGAAAAGGGAAATACAAGCACCCTATAATATCACTTTAGTTATTACCACACTCCAGTTAATATCACTCACACTTGAGAGGTAAAACTATTTCCACCCCATATAACATAAAATAACAAAATTGGGTGATTTACATGCAAGTTAGTGTACAAAATGGTAGCACAATATAGCACATAGAACATATTTCTCAAGTTTTTAACTGTTACAATGTCCTGGTAATAGACTACAGACTGAAAAGAGATTCTATTAAAGAACATGAATGTAATCAATGCAACAGCTATCTGAGTTCATATTTATTGTATGAAAACGTGTCTGTATTTTAAGGCTCATTTTGCCAGGTTATTGATGCATTGTCACAATTTCTGCTCAGTCCCTTTGATGCAATATTAAAAGGGTTGGATGGATTCTGAAAAATGCAGATCAAGTTACATCCCTTCCTGTATTGTCTACACTATGTCATCCCGGGCTGAATTGCAGTACAAAGTCTTCCCTTAAAGTTCACATTCTCTTGGCTACCAATTCCACGGAAATGCATACCTTCTGTCACTGGCAGAGTTTAAAGGATTCTTCTTCTTTTTTCAAAAACCAGAGTTTATGCATGTCAAGGGTAATTGTCTATTCTGCAGAGTGTTTGATCTCAGACACATTGCGTCTTCCACTGTCGGACACTAAATTAAGAACCACGATGATCAATTTTTCACTTTTAAAAGATCAAAAGGGGAGAAAGTAATTTGCTGGGATTGTTTCTCGGGCTCAGACTTTGTGTTTCATTCTTAGTGACTTCAACAAACCTACTGTGACAACAGACTCAATATCAACCAAGTAACAAAACCAACAGAATTGTAAGAACCATAACTGATGTCAAGGGCAACCAGCATCTTTAACAAAATAGAGATGCAATGTCAAACTCTGTTATGATCAAATCAAAGGAAGTGTAAATGGCGAGGGAATACTTTACCAAGCAGATACTGTATTTCTTACAAATCATGAATGTCTTCATCTACTTTGGGCAGAGTGCTGCAGGGGGACAGGTTAGTAGTTACACTCTGGTGTACCAGCTAAACTTAGAGAGAAGACATGCTTGAGAGCCCTATAGAGACCACAGGGGTGTTTTCAAAGTCTCCGGAATTGCGATACACAAACTGAATCTAAGGAACATGAACAATGCATTAGCTAAGAAGAGATTTCAATTAATTAGTTAAGAGATTTCAATTCATCAGCTAAGAAGAGATTTCAATTAATTAGTTAAGAGATTTCAATTCATCAGCTAAGAAGAGATTTCAATTAATTAGTTAAGAGATTTCAATTCATCAGCTAAGAAGAGATTTCAATTAATTAGCTAAGAGGCGATTTCAATTCATTAGCTAAGAAGAGAGTTCAATTCGTTAGGTAAGATGAGATTTTACAATTAATTAGCTAAGAAGAGATTTCAATTAATTAGTTAAGAGGAGATTTCAATTCATCAGCTAAGAAGAAATTTCAATAAATTAGTTAAGAGGCGATTTCAATTCATTAGCTAAGAGGAGATTCCAATTCATTAGGTAAGAGGAGATTTCAGTCAGTTAGCTAAGAAGAGATTTCAATTCATTAGTTAAGAGGAGATTTCAATTAATCAGCTAAGAAGAAATTTAAATTAATTAGTTAAGGGGAAATTTCAGACCCATCCCAAGTTGTTCTAAAAGCTTTAGACACTAAAGGTTTCATTTGATCAACCTGTTCCCTGCTAAGCTTCAAGTGTTTTGTTTAGAGCATTTTACAGCAGAGATTTCCCATGGATTGCACCCCCCACTTACGGTCAGGGGTAATGTCAGGGTGTCTCCCCAGTGCTGTGAAACGCTCTTAAAAAATTCAGCAGTCTAGGTGATCAATGGATAAAACATTACATCTTTTGTCAATATTTTCAGTAGAGCCATGAAAGATTTATAAGCGAAAGGGGGGAGGGGGGGGGGAGTTTTACACTCACAAGCATTGTATAAATATCGGCTTGTTTAAAGTTGCATTGTGAATGAATTACTGCTAACAGGAATAAAATCACAAAGGAAGCACTGTCATTCTTGTTATGTATTTCCAATACTGAGTTATTATAATTGTTCTCTAAACCTGCCTTTACGTGGCTTTGAGCTTGTTAAGCATACGTTGGCTGGGAGTTCAAAGGTCAATATTGGAGGAACAGAACCTAGAACCCCTGAGAATGATTGCAATCCCATCACAAAAGCAAGGGAAATGAATGCAGTAGTGTGCTACATTGTGTCCCACCTGTAAAAATGATCAGAAGTGAGTCAGAGTCAGCAAGCGTTAGAAAAGAAGCTAACTAATGAACAAGGCTCTGTTGCAAATGCGAGAGCCACAGAAGGACTAGATAATTGCATTGAATTAGCATTCTCAAAATGCCGTGTCTCAGGCGGTGTGTGAGTTTCAGATGCAGTGTGCCAACATTACAATGCGCTGGCAGGAATGAAACAAGCAGCATGAGCCCCATGTGGTCACTGCAGTTCAGAAAGACTGAGTGCCGTGGAATACAGGCCAGTGAGAAGGAGATATCCGGGGGGTTGGGGGGTGACTGAGTACAGCCAGTGGGAAGCAGAGCCCCGGTGGGGGGTCAGAAACAAACTGCTTACTGAGTAATTTGCTTCCAATGTCATGTCAATGGCTTTTCTTTTCTGACTGTGTTATGGTGTTTGCAATCTTTCTGAGTGCTTCTAGTTTCTGTTATTCTGATATTCTTTCTGTAAATCAGCCTTTTCACTGCTTTGATCTTCCTTTGAGTCTGGAGTTTCCAAGTGCAAGAGCTAAACAGAACTTTCTCTAGACAAGCTCAAAGCAAGTTAAAAGGAAGGTAAAAGTAGATTTACAGAAACATGATAATACAAACTGAATTAAAATGGCATTGGAAATCAAACATTATTATTTTCAATAGATACAGTGCAGTGAAAAAGTATTTACCACCTTTCTGATTTTCTGCATTTTTGCACATTTTTCACATTGAATTTGATCAGATCTTTTTGTGGGTTGTAGCAGTATATAGAGGGAGTCTGAGAGGAAAAATGACACCAAAGTTTGGTGCTTCTTTTATTTGTTTGGTGTGCAAAGTAATCAAACATGCAATCTTCAAGTGTGAAAAAGTTATTTCCCCCCCTCGTTAACTCAACCGAATTAAAGGGATAGTTAGGGTCAGCTGTATGAATACTTTAGTTAACAATCAGGCCCGATTTGGGCCAGCACTGCCGAACATAAACCTGACTAACTTTGGCCCTTACCATCAGAGTGAAGTTATTAGCACACAGGTTCTAGATGCACATCATGCCACGATCAAAAGAAATTCCTGAAGACCTCCGGAAAAAAGTTGTTGATGTCTATCAGTCTGGAATGGGTTACAAAGCAATTTCTAAGGCTCTGGGGCTCCACCAAACCACAGTCTGAGACATATTGTCCAAATGGAGAAAGTTTAGGACTGTAGTGAATCTTCCCAGGTGTGGCCGCCCTGCCAAAATCTCAAGGCGTAAAATCGTCCAGGAAGTCACAAAGAACCCTAGAACAACATCCAGGGATCTGCCAGCCTCTCTCACCTCGGCTAAAGTCAGTGTTCATGATTCCACCATCAGAAAGACACTGGACAAAAATGGGATTCATGGCAGAGTACCAAGGCGGAAACGACTGCTCACTAAGAAGAACATTAATGCTTGTCTCAAGTTTACCAAAAAGCACCTGGATGATCCTCAAGAGTTCAGGAACAATGTTCTATGGACAGATGAGTCAAAAGTGGAACTTTTTGGTCAACATGGGCCCCGTTATGTCTGGCGAAAACCAAATACTGCATTCCACAGTAAGTACCGCATACCAACGGTCAAGCATGGTGGTGGTATTGTCATAATTTGGGGATGCTTTGCTGCTTCAGGACCTGGACGACTTGCCATCACTGAAGGAATCATGAATTCTACAGGAGAATGTCAGGTCATCCGTCCATAGCTGAAGCTGAAGCGCAGCTGGGTCATGCAGCAAGACAATGATCCGAAACACACAAGCAAATCTACATCAGAAAGGTTGAAGAACAAGAAATTTAAAGTTTTGGAATAGCCTAGTCAAAGTCCAGACATAAATCCCATTGAGATGTTGTGGCAGGACCTGAAACGAGCAGTTTATGCTCAAAACCCCACAAATGTCACTAAGTTGAAGTAGTTCTGCATGAAGGAGTGGGCCAGAATTCCTCCAGGGCGCTGTGAGAGACTGATCAATAACTACAGGAAGCGTTTGGTTGCAGATATTGCTATTAAAGTTGGCATAACCAGTTACTGAGCCTAAGGGGGCAATTACTTTTATACATGGCGGTATTGCATAACTTTCTTTAATAAATAAATAAGTATCACAATGTTGTGTTATTTGTTCACTCAGGGTCCCTTTTATCTAATATTAGATTTTGGTTGAAGATCTGATAACATTCAGTGTCAAAAATATGCAAAAATGCAGAAAATCAGACAGAGGGCAAATACTTTTTCACGGCACTGTATATAGTTTATAGTTAAACCTCACTATTCAAGACATTGAAGATCAAACTTAATGTGGACATATAGGTTTGTTTGGGACTGCTGATGATGGCCTTAATACTGAATACAGGGGTGGCCTTAATACTGAAGGTGACTTTTCATTGCCAATCAGGACTTTAAAGAAGTGGCCTCAATTGTAATTGAAGCGCAATTTGACTGAATTTGATCTATTTTTTGAGTTAACCACGTTATTGTTTTGGTAACCACGTTATTGCATCTCCCTTGATGTTATTTCATTTCAGTATGTTAGAACTGTTCTAATGTATTGTAGTATTTCAGTTTCTAATAAAAGGTTTTTGTTAATTTCTAAATGAAATGCAGGTGTGTATCAGTTCAGCGAGGGTTTGCTTTTTGAATCCTCTTCTTACCGTTCCAGGCGGCTATCATCTTGCTGTCCAGATGGGCTGCAGGCCGCTCCCGTCTGACCTCCGCGAGGCGCTGTCTGCACCCTCTCAGGATCTCCTTCAGCCGTGGCACGCTCAGGTCGAAGCGAGCAGCGGTCACCTCCAGAGAGTAACGGACAATCAGCACGTTCTGACCGGCGAGCTCCCCATGAGGGTCCTGCAACACACACACACACACACACACACACACACACACACACACACACACACACAAACCACCACAAACCAACAACACACACCACCAACAACAAACACACACACACACCACCACCAACAACAACAACAACAACACACACCACCAACAACACACACACACACAACACCACATACACAGACACAGACACACAAAAAGAACACACACATGAGGACTTTGCATTGACTCCCATGGACTGTAGATGTACTAACTCTAGAGGGGCATGGGATCAACACAATAATAACATTTGCTGATAAAATTCATTCTCCTACAGAGTCGTGCCCTGTGTTCTATTAAGGTTAGGTCAGTTTAATTACAGATCTGGTACCACATTAGGTTAAAGAATGCTGTGTTTGCAAACTTTAGTTTCAGGTAGTCTTGCACTCCATTTCAGAATGTCCCCATCCCCTTCTTTCCTGTCATTAACCAATCAGCTGATTCTTTTATTGATTGACAGGTGAAGCAGTTTGACCCCATAGACAATGCTCGGGTAAAATGACCTGGGAAGTGAAACATGCAAACTGGGAGCTTTCTTCAACCTAGCACGGTACCAGATATCACTTCATTAACATGAATATAGATGCTTGCTATATGAGACCATGTTTTAACATACTTGAAACTCTGTGTGCATGGATTTATACTAAGTCTTGTGTTCGTTTGTGATTTTACATATTTAGTCAATAGTTTTTAGTGGATCCCAGTACAGATCAATGGTTTAGAGCAGGGGTGGCCAACCTTTCACAGACCAAGAGCCAAGGAAATAAAATGTACAGTGACAAAGAACCACAGACTTTAAAAAGTGCTTAATTTAGCATTTCACTGATTTTTTCTTATTTACTGCAATTACAATCACACCCACTATTAAATGAAGCTGACCTTTATTTTTTCCAGTACATACGTAATATTGCAATCCAAACAAATACATTTTCACTATATATAAAAGCATAGTTTTGGATAACTATCGTTTATTTTCTTATACCACATACAGGCAGGATCTGTACTCGGTGTGACTTTTGGCATTCTTTACTACGCACATTGTTCTGAATGCAGCTGTGGTTCAATGTCACTATTTAGATCGAGATAGGTACGTTCTACCGTGTGATGTGACAGCTGCAGGTCTGAAATTTGCTTTGCAGTTGATTGTTGTTTTGATATAGCATAGCAATAACATCCCTAAGGCAAGTTTTCACAAACTCACCTTCGGAGTAGGGTTTTTTTTACACGGGCAGTGTTCCAGGACACTTGTTAGGAGTAGGCTAGAGTCGCGGTCTCAGATTGTTTGGCAAATTTGGTCAACATTTGCGTCTGTTTATCCATTTACTTTTTACCAACAGAAGTCATTTTGACGGGTACATTTTAATCAGCTCCAATATGAAAATGAAATACAAACTTTTAGATACAACTCAAAAGATGTATTCATGAATATAATATTGAACATTTGCACAGCAGAAACACCGTATTTAAATGGAAATTAGCACATACATAACGCAAGACTATCATGGCGGTTCTAGCGTTAACTTTTAAAGAAAGAAGTTCAGAATCTTTTGGAAATTCTTTGTCAACGCGGGCATGGGATGTAGTGAAGTAATGCTGCAGATTTGAAGATTTGAACTGCGACATAAAGGCAAGTGCCCGCATGTATAACACCTTAAGTGAAATTTCCCCCCTTAGTTTTCCCAACTGTTCTACTTAAGTAATATTTGTATTTCAGTATTTCCCTTAAGTCAGTTAACCGTTGCACAAAACGACTTTAGGGGATAACTAAGTGAAAATACTTAACTGTCCTATTGAGGCCCCTTAAATCGAAAAAACAGAATGGCAGCATTTTTGGAAATTGAAGAGGACAGAGCCACACTTAGCAGAAGGATTTGCAGAGAGAAAATCCTTTGGATATAATGGATGACAAGCAATTAATAACCAACTATTGATTTGACCGAAATACTGTCTTTTAGGATATCTGTATAATGCTGGAAGCAGATTAACAACCCCAGACAAGAAGAAATCACGCAATGCTCCCTGTTCTTCAAATACAGCGGCAGCGGCAAATGTATACTTTAAAAAAAAACACATTTGGCCAGTTGCATAACATCTTAAGTGCGATTAATGGTTAATTCTGCTTAATACAAGATACTGCTCTCACTTTTGTTGCGAACACAGCCACACAAATTGTTAAAACAAATATGTTTAGTGTACATTTTTTGTAGATTTACCTGTTTTTTGTGATGCTCTTCTGAAATCAGAATATATATCTTTTTTTTTTTTTTTAATCTTGTGAATGCTGCGATTTACCATTACATTTCTTGCATTCACATTCTGTTATTTCTGCCAATTTCTTCTGCTTCATGGCATTTGTCAAATTCGGACATAGTTTGTTATTGTTTGCGTTCTTTTATTATATTCCTCCGTAAGTATTGTGATTTTCCTCCTCTGTCCAGTTTGGGTTTCTTTTTTTTTTATCAGCCATTCTGTAGTTTTCCTTAACTGCCCAAATGTTGCCATGGAGACAGGATTTACAGAGTACAGTAAGCTACTCGCCTGCTGGTTGAAATCTTAAATAAAGTCCATGCATACTTAAGTGTTTTCCCTTAGCTAAGGAGAGCGGTAAAGATGTTTTGTGCAACACTCTTAACTTTTTCCCTTAGCTAAGTGAAAAATACATTTAAGTGAAATACTTAATAATAACATGTTTTATGCAATCAGGCACTGGCAAGTTTACCACTGGAGTTTTCCACTGCGTTCAACAAAAAAATACATTACTCTCCCACTCCGGCAAAAAGGTTCGATATTCATCTTCAGATTTTCTTATTCACTATTTTTTTCTGCCATTATGAATAAAACAGAAGCTGGTCCTGTTCAAAGTAAAGTTAACGGTTTCCAAGCTTCTGTAACTCGAGTCCCGATTGCACAGTAAAGTAAGGGTGGATATGATTTGCTAGTTAGTTGCTATGTAACAAAAAAGTGTTGCTGCCACGCTGCTGATTGGCTAAGGTAAGAAATGGATTGGCTTGTGATTAAAAAAAAAAAAAAAAAAAAAAAACTTATTGGAGACTTATTGTAAAAATAATACATATATAAAAAAAGAACATTAAACAAATACTTATTTATTGTGTAATGAAAAATATGGGAAGTTCGAAGAGCCGTATTTTGACCACAAAAGAGCCACCGGTTGACCACCCCTGGTCTAGAGACTTATCTTTGAACATCCAGTGATTACATTTTATCTTTGGAGATATACAGTAAGTTTATATAAATTGAGATAAAACTGCAACTGTAAGCAAGTAGCCTAGAGTTAAAGTTAGTGAAATTAAATGTCGTAGAAGAGCTGAAGAAAATGAAAACATTTTTATCTTGATTTAATGCTCTAAAATATCACCTCTGCTGCAACTGTGAAGACCCTGTGTAATTCAATACATGTTCGGAGTCACTCCCTGAATCTCCTTTAAAGTACACCACACCACAGTACACCACAGTAATGTGTGTCAAAGCAGCTGGCTTCATATTCAGATACATGCTGTACAAGGACCTGCCCACCTGCTCCGGCCTCACGTTGCCCTGCTCCTTCACTCCGTAGTGATGGATGAAGATATCTGCCCGAGTGGCTCCACCGGTTGCCTCGGTAACAGGCTGGGTGAGCAGCTCTCTGATTTGCTGTTCAGTCCACACGCAGAAAGCCCCCTCTTTCTTCTTCGTGGCCTCGGCAGTGGGGTATGAGTCAGCATCCTCTGCGCTGTAAAAACCACCTGACTGCAGGGGGTGCAAGAGAGGTATTATATGGAGAGAACCCCTCATCCGACTGCGAGGAAACGTGAGGCTTCTTATTTCTAAAAACAAGCTGTTTTGGGTACAAATACTATAACACAGAGTAAAATTGGCCCCTTCGCTTACCTGGTCACTCAGGTCACGGGAGACGTAGCTCAGAATGTCTCTGGCTACCTCTGCAAAGAACTCATCCCCTGACACCTGTGGGGTGGAAGGTATATACATTAATTCTTATGAGCACAAGAAACATGATCACTGACCCACTTTAAGGGACTAACCACGACTTTAAAATCTTACTTCTTATTAGCACTACCAACATTATCACTTACACTGAACAAAAACATAAACGCAAAATGCAACAATTTCAAAGATTTTACTCAGTTACAGTTCATATAAGGAAATCAGTCAATTGAAATAAATTCATTAGACCCTAATCTATGGATTTCACATGACTGGGAATACAGATATGCATCTGTTGGTCACAGATGCCTTAAAAAAAAAAAGGGAAGGGCATGGATCAGAAAACCAGTCAGTATCTGGTGTGACCACCATTTGCCTCATGTAGCGCGACACATCTCCTTCGCATAGAGTTGATCAGGCTGTTGATTGTGGCCTGTGAAATGTTGTCCCACGCTTTTTCAATGGCTGTGCGAAGTTGCTGGATATTGGCGGGAACTGGAACACACTGTTGTACACGTCGATCCAGAGCATCCCAAACATGCTCAATGGGTGACATGTCTGGTGAGTATGCAGGCCATGGAAGAACTGGGACAATTTCAGCTTCCAAGAATTGTGTACAGATCCTTGCAACATGGGGCCATGCATTATCATGCTCAAACATGAGGTGATGGCAGCGGATGAATGGCATAACAATGGGCCTTAGGATCTCGTCACGGTATCTCTGTGTATTCAAATTGCCATCGATAAAATTCAATTGTGTTCGTTTCTGTAGCTTATGCCTGCCCATACCATAACCCCACCGCCACCATGGGGGACTCTGTTCACAACTGTAACTGTTGACATCAGCAAACCGCTCACCCACATGACGCCATACACGCTGTCTGCCATCTGCCTGGTACAGTTGAAACCGGGATTCATCCGTGAAAAGCACACTTTTCCAGCGTGCCAGTGGCCATCGAAAGTGAGCATTTGCCCACTGAAGTCGGTTATGACGCCGAACTGCAGTCAGGTCAAGACCCTGGTGAGGACGACGAGCACGCAGATGAGCTTCCCTGAGACGGTTTCTGACAGTTTGTGCAGGAATTCTTCGGTTGTGCAAATCCACAGTTTCATCAGCTGTCCAAGTGGTTGGTCTGAGATGCTCCCGCAGGTGAAGAAGCCGGATGTGGAGGTCCTGGGCTGGCGTGGTTACACATGGTCTGCGGTTGTGAGGCCGGTTGGACGTACTGCCAAATTCTCTAAAACGACGTTGGAGGCAGCTTATGGTAGAGAAATGAACATTCAATTCTCTGGCAACAGCTCTGGAGGACATTCCTGCAGTCAGCATGCCAATTGCACGCTTCCTCAAAACTTGAGACATCTGTGGCATTGTGTTGTGTGACAAAACTGCACATTTCAGAGTGGCCTTTTACTGTCCCCAGAACAAGGTGCACCTGTGTAACGATCATGCTGTTTAATCATGATATGCTACACTTGTCAGGTGGATGGATTATCTTGGCAAAGGAGAAGTGCTCACTAACAGGGATGTAAACAAATTTGTGCACAAAATTTGAGAGAAATAAGCTTTTTGTGCGTACGGAAAATTTCTGGGATCTTTTATTTCAGCTCATGAAACATGGGACCAACACTTTATATGCTCCATTTATATTTTTGTTCAGTGTATATAGAGTGCTAGTCCAGGCTTATTCAAATTGAATGTCTTGCCTATTATTGGCACAGGCAACATTGTAACTGCCCCCTGTAAAGGAGTGCTAGTCCAGGCTATTCACAAAGCACTTACCATCGTGCTAAGTTAACAACAGTTTTGTTTCCACAAAGAAAACTAAATATTGATGTTAAAAAACCTTCTAATAAATCACTCAGAAGGGTCATTTGAAGGCTCTTAAATGCACCATGTTATTTCTTCTGTGTAATTTTTGTGCAATCTGCTCGGGCTCTTCATTCTGAGCACAGTGGTGAGGATGCCCTCCCTCGTGAGACTGTGTAATAGTTAGCTCGGGTTCTTCATTCTGATCACAGTGGTGAGGATGCCCTCCCTCACGGGACTGTGTAATCGTTAGCTCGGGTTCTTCATTCTGAGCACAGTGGTGAGGATGCCCTCCCTCGTGGGACTGTGTAATCGTTAGCTCGGGTTCTTCATTCTGAGCACAGTGGTGAGGATGCCCTCCCTCGTGGGACTGTGTAATCGTTAGCTCGGGTTCTTCATTCTGAGCACAGTGGTGAGGATGCCCTCCCTCGTGGGACTGTGTAATCGTTAGCTCGAGCTCTTCATTCTGAGCACAGTGGTGAGGATGCCCTCCCTCGTGGGACTGTGTAATCGTTAGCTCAAGCTCTTCATTCTGAGCACAGTGGTGAGGATGCCCTCCCTCGTGAGACTGTGTAATCGTTAGCTCGAGCTCTTCATTCTGATCACAGTGGTGAGGATGCCCTCCCTCGTGGGACTGTGTAATCGTTAGCTCGGGTTCTTCATTCTGATCACAGTGGTGAGGATGCCCTCCCTCGTGGGACTGTGTAATCGTTAGCTCAAGCTCTTCATTCTGAGCACAGTGGTGAGGATGCCCTCCCTCGTGGGACTGTGTAATCGTTAGCTCAAGCTCTTCATTCTGAGCACAGTGGTGAGGATGCCCTCCCTCGTGAGACTGTGGTGAGGATGCCCTCCCTCGTGAGACTGTGTAATCGTTAGCTCGGGTTCTTCATTCTGATCACAGTGGTGAGGATGCCCTCCCTCACGGGACTGTGTAATCGTTAGCTCGGGTTCTTCATTCTGAGCACAGTGGTGAGGATGCCCTCCCTCGTGAGACTGTGTAATCGTTAGCTCAAGCTCTTCATTCTGAGCCCAGTGGTGAGGATGCCCTCCCTCGTGGGACTGTGTAATCGCTAGCTCAAGCTCTTCATTCTGAGCACAGTTGTGAGGATGCCCTCCCTCGTGAGACTGTGTAATCGTTAGCTCAAGCTCTTCATTCTGAGCACAGTGGTGAGGATGCCCTCCCTCGTGAGACTGTGTAATCGCTAGCTCAAGCTCTTCATTCTGAGCACAGTTGTGAGGATGCCCTCCCTCGTGAGACTGTGTAATCGTTAGCTCAAGCTCTTCATTCTGAGCACAGTGGCGAGGATGCCCTCCCTCGTGAGACTGTGTAATCATTAGCTCGGGTTCTTCATTCTGATCACAGTGGTGAGGATGCCCTCCCTCGTGAGACTGTGTAATCGTTAGCTCGAGCTCTTCATCCTGAGCACAGTGGTGAGGATGCCCTCCCTCATGAGACTGTGGTGAGGATGCCCTCCCTCGTGAGACTGTGTAATCGTTAGCTCGGGTTCTTCATTCTGAGCACAGTGGTGAGGATGCCCTCCCTCGTGAGACTGTGTAATCGTTAGCTCGGGTTCTTCATTCCGAGCACAGTGGTGAGAATGCCCTCCATCTATAGGACTGTGTAATCGTTAGCTTGGGCTCTTCATTCTGAGCACAGTGGTGAGCATGTGAATGTGTAATGACCAGCTCTTATTCATGCATCAGGTTATATAATGTAGTAGAATTCCTACAAGTTCAATTCGTTGTGACATTGTGACCTCGTATGAGTTCATGTCATAGGAAAAACATTTCAATTAACTCCTAAAATGATGCTGCTTGGGTTTAAAGTGCAAATCCTCCTGCTTCACGAGGAAAGATCTGTACTGAGAGGCAGTGCCGCCTAGTGGTCACAACGAATCACTGCAGGGAAAGGTTAAAAACCTGCAGTAAATATTTTTTTGGCTTAAATTTATAGTAAAAGGGCTCCCCCTGGTGGCTTTAGTGTGGCACTTCCTTTTTAAATTGTTCTTAAATATGTATTTTTTTATTGATAAGAAAATATTTAGATTTTTTTTGTTAAATTTGGATATAAATATTTATATTTATTGAAATATTGATTTAAAAGATTCTTCTGCATCCTGGCACCCGTGCTGGAGGTCACATGGTCTCACTGCAGCGAGCTTGAGGTACAGCACAGGAAGTCACATTCCTGCTATAGCACAGTGTGTGAAATATCTGCATCTCCTCAATTACATGGACTTGCAATAATTTACTGTTTAGTGAATACAAAGTTAGTGACTCTGCAGCTTGGATTTGGTACTCCTTTAGTGAATAGCAGGTTTAGTGGCTCAGCACCACTTCTCAAGGACACACTGTACCTGGTAGGCAGTGATGTAGGCCACAGAGAGCTGGGCCTGGTCATACAGCATCTTCTCAAAGTGGGGAACGTGCCAGGAGTCATCAGTGGAGTAGCGGTGAAAACCCTGCCATGGAGAAATCCATTAAACACGCTATATACCCCTTCCATTAATAAATATATAGAGTACATGCCTGCAGATATGTACTTTGTTCCTGTGCAATACATCGCATGGAGTGGCCCCATAGTTACAACCCATTGCAACATTGCTGCTCTTCCTGTTAGACATGTGGGCAAAAAATGACCTTATTCTAAGTGACACCTTGTGACAGACATCAAATAAATGACACCTTGTAACAGACATCAAATGATTATTGGTGTTAGATTTCCTTCCTGACCTGTGAGGGTGCTGTGTAAAGGGAACAGAGTACCCTAGACGGGACAGAGCTACGGTACACTAAATCATTGACCCAGAAGGTTAACGGTGTTGCAAATGTGAACAGAAGGTTCGGGTGCGCTCGTTAACCAAGGGGTCATGTTTTATGGTATATAAAGGGGACGTAGTGAGGTGACCTGTTCCTTGTGATGGTTATGCTAAACCGAAAAGGACCTGTGTAGAGAAAAGTACCCTCAGTGTTTTGTTTGTTTTGTCTGTGTCATCTTTAATAGAACTGTTTGTTATTAGATTAGACGGCAAACACGATCCGGAGCTGTCGCTTAAGGCCAACATTAAAACCGGACAACACTGCACATTGTATCATGGATAACTTGTACTTCACCACAAGAACTACAGCACTCACTTTGGACTTGTGACCGTGTTTGAGTTTTGTGTGTATGTACTGGATTATTGTTATTATTTATGGGACTGCAACCCATAATTATCCACTGTGCAATACGCATCGCTGTGTATTGCCAGCCCTCCTTTTGTTTACTGTTTGGTCATCAGAACGTTTGGATTTACTAAATAAAACAGAAACCATTTCACTTGTACTTTGTTATCTGTCTTTCACTGTTGGATTACTGCACTTGCGCACTAATTACCACTTTGCCACACACCTCTTACCATTAAAAAACACTTCAAAGTCAGCACTGATTTCTTTTATTTGCCAGTATTCTTTAACCTTTAACCTTCAGCTACTCAAATTTGTGTGTCTGAATGTCTGCATCAGGTGTGAGTGTGTGTGATTGAGTGTGCGTGTGAAAGTACCTGGGCGACATGGTCGTGGATCCCCCCGAGAGCCATCATGCGCAGGGTATGCAGGGCCATGTGGAGAGCCTGGGCCCCCTCCGCAGAGCTCCTGTGCAGGGCCTGGTGACTGAACAAGAAACTGAGGTTCACTGTGGAGAGACAGGGTGAGAGGGGGTAAAGAGAGCGCCTGTGCAGACCCCAGTTTAAAGCAAATAGAGAAGATGAGGGGGAGTGAGGTAGCAACAGAGGGAGTGGGGGTGAGAGAGAGTGAGAGATAGGGCATGGAGGAGCAAGTGACAAAGCAGCCAGAGATAGTTGTGTGCTACTCAGTGTTAGTACATGTATATTTGTTTACAAGTGATGGGTGATTAGGCCTTTCACGTCAGCCATTGCACTGCAGTACCTGGTGTGGGGAACTTGGGCGCCTGGCTGAAGCCACCATACACCTCCTCATAGGCATGTGCCAGCTGCTGGAGGCATCGCGCCGCCACATCGGGGCCAGGAGGAGGAGTCTCTCCCGGGCTGGCAGAAATGGAAGTGCCCTTCTTGAGAGCAGCCAGGATTCGCTCTCCATTCGACACCAGATCCTCGCGATGAGACTGCCACTGCAGAGACACAGCCAGTCAGGAGACACATAGCACTGTGAGGAGATACACATCACTGTCAGAAGATACACAGACTGACACAGAGACATACAGCACTGTGAGGAGATACACATCACTGACAAAGAGACACACAGCACTATGAGAAAATATACATCATATGCATACTGCCACAGAGACACAGCACTGTGCAGAGATACACATACTGACAGAGAGACAACCAACCAAGTGAGGAGAGACACAACATTGTCAAGAGATACACACACTGAGACAGAGACACACAGCACTGTGAGGAGAGACACACACTGAGACAGACACACAGCACTGTGAAAAGATACACACTGACACAGAGGCGCATATCACTGTCAGATGATACACACATTGACACAGAGACACAGCACTGTGAGGAGATACACATGACTGTGAAGAGATACACACACCGACATAGAAACACAGAACTGTCAGGAGATGCACACACTGACACAGAGACACACAACACTGCCAGGAGATACACACACTGACACTGACACATCACTGTCAGGAGATATACACACTGACCTAGAGACACACGACACTGAGGAGATACACACACAGATACAGATACACAGCACTGTGAGGAGATACAAATAACTGTCAGGAGATACACACACTGACAGAGATGCACACAGCACTAAGGAGAAACACAACATTGTCAGGAGATACCAACACACCGACACAGAGACACACAACACTGTCTGGAGATACACACACCGACACAGAAACACAGTACTGTCAGGAGATACACTGCACCGTCAGGAGATACACACACTGACACAGAGCGCCACAGCACTGTGAAGAGATGCACACACCGACACAGAGACACACAACACTGTCAGGAGATACACACACTGACACAGAGACACACCGCACTGTCAGGAGATACACACATTGACACATTATACATTGCAGATGGTTGAACGGCGCTGATAGGCTTTGTATTTGACCAGTGGTTTTCATACTTTTTAGGCCCTATAACCCTTTTCTCTCTATTCTACATGGGTACCCCCATTTGTGACAGGGTCATAATATACCTATGAAAACAAGAAACCATGTGATCTTTTCTAATTACTAGATTAAGTACTGTAAATGGAGAGCTGCTGTTAAAAACAAACAAAATAAAATACAATGAGTTAGCCACGGTGCAAATGCACCAACTAAAAATGCTATGTAAAATAATTTCAAAATCTAGACTCCAATAAGTATGCTGAAACGAGTCCAAAAACAGGTTATGCTTCTGAAAACCAAAATTATGGTTACAGCAGGTCACGTAGGCAAAAAGTGAAATGTGGAAATTTATTTTAGATGGTAAAAAAAAAGTATATTTCGATAATTTCAAAAAGGCTATCTGTTATTAGTTGTGCTATTGATGGTCGCTCCCTTGTCTGCCTGTCTTGGTTTGGTAGCAAGCGTGAGATGCATGCGTACTGTTTGAAATCTTGGTCATGTTGGCTAAAGTGCAGGAGGCTGGAGTGGGTCTGGACTCCCCATGCTGGCAATACACTAGAGAATTTCAGCTGATTTCTATAAAATGACATTATTGTACAACACCATTGTAGCACCTACCTGCTTTGTGATCCGGAGCAGGACTGTCTTAAACCCTGGTCTGTATGCACTGTCCTCAGGGGGGAAGTAGGTGCCACCAATGAAGGGGTGCAGATCAGGCGTCAGCCACACACTCATAGGCCAGCCGCCTCCTCCTGTCGTAGCCTAGAGAGACACAACAAAAACAAAGAAATACTGGACAGTATATAGAACAGTGGTGGTAGTCAAACAAAAAAAAAACATGCATTTTAATTTGCACTTGTACTTAATTAAAAATGACATCGTCTGTCTTTAAAAAGCTCAACTCTTGCTCTGTGCTGTGCTGTATCCATTATGAGTCGCCTGCAGAGCCCAGCTCCACAGCCCCTTCTCACCTGCACAAAGGTCATGTACACTTTATCCACGTCGGGTCTCTCCTCGCGGTCCACCTTGATGCACACAAAGTTGTCGCTGAGCATCCTCCCGATGTCTGTGTTCTCGAAGGACTCGTGCTCCATCACATGGCACCAGTGACAGGTGGAGTACCCCACTGGGGAGACAGAAAAGAAGGTCCTGAACCGTCTCACTGCCATACACTTACACAAATTTACCATTTGCCCTGTATTTTTGCACTTTTCCCATGGTTACATTTTGCATTTCTCATACATTACCTCGGGTTGCCATGTTTTTTTAATAAGCTGTACAATGCTTTCCGATTCTTTACCATGCTCCCACAGTGATTTACACTTTGCTAGGCTTTTACTGTGGGAAACCTACAAAGGTTAGTTTACCATGCTTTGCCATTTCTAATATGCTTTACCACACCTCTCTCTGCTTTACAATGCTGTTTTTGTATAACAATATGTTACATATGAAATTCTAACTTTAAAAACGATGAAATATTTTATTTAAAAAAAAGAATTAAAAAAATAATACCTGACAGAAATATGGGTTTATCCTCGGCCTTCGCTTTATCAAACGCTTCCTGTCCCCATGGAAACCTGACAGGTTATTCAGAAAAAAAAACAAGAGACTGAACAAAATGAACAAACTTAAAACTATGACTGCTCCAGTCTCACTGTTGTGTATGTGTGTGTCAGTATGTGTGCATATAAAAATGTTTACATTGTGTTTTGTGGAATGTGGCCATTCCCAATGGATTGCAAGTTTGGGGATGGCCACCTGTATGAGCTGAAAGCCAGTCTCCTGGCTCTTTGCTTGGGGTTGGTAGTTTAAGTCAGGACTGAGAGCAGCAGGTTGTGCTGTCTGTCCTGTGCAGATATAGCTTTAACAGGGGTGCTTCATTACTTTAGTTTGGATGCTTTGTAAGAAAACAGAAGTGTGAGAAAAGCTCTTGCAGTCCTTTAATTCAGCGCCTGTCAGGGGCGTCGGGTCCAATTAACTTTCACACGCGCTGTTTATTTTACACGCGGTGTTTAAAAGTATTTTCACAGGAAATCAGGTTTAAAAGGCTCTGCATATCAACAGTATTGCATCTCCACACCCGCTCCTCCCCTTGTTCACTGTATTTTTCACATATCTCTTCACAGTCGTGCATACTGATAAATGCTCTCCTGATAACTCGTTTTATCACCAATAATGCAATCCAAGTCATTATTTTATTACTATAACATCTCAAAAAGCTCTGCAAATGTCTGTGATATTCTTTGATCGCTGGATGAGGAAGCAGCTATCTTCTTTGTTTGTATCTGTGTTATCTCTGTGGTGCAGAGACTGTGTGTATTTCTCAGAACCACCCCTTTTTTTTGGCTTCTCTCGGCTCCTATCGGTATCAGTCAGCCACTGAAAGGTTTTCTCGGCTTTTTCCGGAGAAAAAATGACTGTGCTTTACGTCTTTTTGATGATGTCAGACAGGGTCCAACATCGGACTAGAAAAGGAAAATTGTAATGTCGGACCTGGCCCGACATAGAACCGCAAACTGTTAAAACTGCAACCTCCTGTCTCGTTCTCAGCAATGCCGTTATCTCTTAATTGTATTATTCACACATGACACAGTTTGGGTTTAAAATGTAAATAAAATATAGGATACAAGAGTATGTGAAGAGTAGTTAAGAATCAGTCCAGATTTTACATTCTGTGAGCTCAACAAGACTCCTACTGCAGAGCACTTTGACGTATACCTTGTTTGTATGTGCTCTAAATTACACAACATACACTGGGCATGTTGTTGTTATTTCAGATTCATGGTAAAACCTGGAATGGCTCAATATAAAGCACAGTACAGTGGCTCTGTTCAGACTCACCAGTCCACAGGGTTGTGGGCGTGCTGGAGGAGATAGGGAGACTTCTCCTCAATCAGCCTGTTTGTGTGGGATGGCTTCCTGTCCTTTCCTCCTCCTGTTGCCATGGCAGCAATGGTTTTCGAAAAAGAAGCCCTGGCACAAGAAAAACACTAGTTAGAAGAACGGCCAGGATGGAGAGATCTCAAAGGATTCGGCGTTGGTTTCATATTACTGATTCCCTTGGTAAACTATTCTTTGCATTTATAAACAGAAGTCGCTCTGAGCTTCCTTGTTACTCATCAGCAGTGTGTGTCCTCCCTCTTGTTTTACACTACAAATCTGAGTTTAAAATGTACACTTTACCCTTTTACAACTAAATAAAGAAAGCAATACAACGAAACCCAAATCAAGAAACTATTAGACTTCCCAACGCTGGAAATCAGGACTCATTTAAAGAATACGCTTTAAATGAGTCTAGGAACTTTTTAGGAAAATGTTGTTATTTATAAAAACAGTCTTATATATTTCAAAAAAGAAAACATATTTGTAAGTGAATAGGGCACATCATATCAAGTTTTCACTTATAGGCAAAATTTACATCTTGTAGACCAGGGGTGGTCAAAGTTTGTCCTTCCACTCCTGGTCTTCCAAACTGGCTCTTAATTCAGGGTTCGACATTAACCATGGCCCGGTGGCCCGGGGCTGGTAGCCAGTGCAGTTTGGCCGGTAGTTATGAATGTTACCAGGCCCAACTGGGCCAGTAGCATTTTTTTAACTGTATAATGTATATAGTATAGTCCACATGGCTTCCGTTTTGTGAACACATGAAAATGGGTCAGTGTGCCAAAAAGCTGGGAAAAAAAAAAAATTTTTAAAAACATACCATCGATAACGGCGTAACTCGTCCAAACTTTCCCACTGCATGTCGTATTTGTTGTACAGTCAGCAGCATCTGAGACTACGTTCTGAAGTACAGTTGGTAATACTCGTTACCTCGACTTGGCAATCAAATGCACCAATAAGCCAAAAGTAAAGTATTTAAATCAATAACACTATGTAACACAATTTTTGTTCTTGGGTAGTAAGTGTTATTTCCTAATTGCTTATGCCTCAAAAGTATAGAAAATGGCTATTATTCCCCACAAACTTTGCTTTTGTGACCAGGACAGTGATATTTCAAAATATCACTATTTCCAATGGGAAAACAGGCAAACGTGTGTCTTTTCGTTCATATAAAGTCAGAAAAAAACAACATATGAATCCAAATTAACATGTATTTATACTAAAGTAATACAAAGATGACTACAAAAGATTTAGAAGTGAGTAGTTTTTCGAGATTTAAGATTATACTGTAAATACAGTATAATTGTAAATCTCGAAAAACTACTCACTTCTAAATCTTTTGTAAATACAGTATAATTGTAAATCTCGAAAAACTACTCAATTCTAAATCTTTTGTAAATACAGTATAATTGTAAATCTCGAAAAACTACTCACTTCTAAATCTTTTGTAGTCATCTTTGTATTACTTTAGTATAAATACATGTTAATTTGGATTCATATGTTGTTTTTTTCTGACTTTATGTGAACGAAAAGACACACATTTGCCCTTTTTCCCATTGGAAATAGTGATATTTTGAAATATCACTGTCCTGGTCACAAAAGCAAAGTTTGTGGAGAATAATAGCCATGTTCTATACTTTTGAGGCATAAGCAATTAGGAAATAACACTTACTACCCAGGAACAAAAAAAAAAAATGTTTTTTGTTACACAGTGTAATGATAAAGAAACAAAGTATCAAAAAAAAGACGAAAATATAGAGTGGAGTGGAAGAAAGACTTAATCTGGCTTCATGACGACAGTGAAACAAATGTCAGTTACCAGACTTGCAGATAAAACAGCAGCTTTTTTGTTGGGAATTCAGCATTTAGTTGCCCGCATATCCAGTCTCACAGTAATAGTTTGAAATCTATTATAATTAACCTTTTAGCGTTGCTAACAGCTCAGTTGCGAGTTTGCTTGTAAAAAAACGAGTATCATTTGTACCCATACATTTTCAAATACTGAATACAGTACTTTGATTTTCTGACAAGCACGCCAATGTGTGTGTTAAATGGCTGAAATAACTACAATAGCATATATTGAAAGGCTTTGCTTAGCCACTTTTTATTTGAGATGTGGGCTCTCTTTGGTTACTGTACACATTATTAATCATCCGGAAATTAAAAACTGTCATGAAAGAATATTCAGATTTTTTTCAGAACCGAGTCTGTTTGTGTTCATAATGCAGTTTGCAAGTGCACTCAGCTCGTTTATATGGTGTGTGAAACGTTAGGTTATTACCATAACCCTGGTTCCCTGAAAGAGAATGACAACCATTACCAAATGGGAAGAGCCTCTCTGACCGTCAATCACTGACCATATATAAAAAAAAACTGCCTGTGGCAGGCTGGCGAGTGGAAAGAGGCCCAGAGACAGACTGCAGTTCAAAAAATCCTAATTTTATTATAAAAAAACCCACAAAAATAAAGTGCACAAGGGCAAAACAAAGATCTTTAGACACAAATAAAGCAAAAACAAAACTTACAAAAAAATAAGGTTTCCAGGCTGGGCAATGCCTTCACTGGATTCAAAACTTTCAACAAACAAACAAACAAACAAACAAACAAACAAACAAACAAACAAACAAACAAACCTGCTTCCTCAATTCCCTCCTCTCAAATGAGAAGCAGAGGCCTCCTTTTATGTCATGTGGCTGGGTGCTGATTGATCATTAATTAACCTAATCAACTAATCAACCCCGGCCACCTGAACATAATAAACCCAGGCAGGTAGGGGAAATTAACCCCATCCCTGCCAATTTAAAAAGGGCAGAGCTTTGCTCTGCCACACTGCCATATCAGGGCCCTGCTGTGAGGGGGAAGTCCCTCCCTCCTCCTGTTGAAGAGGGACGTCCTTACAGTAGCAAATCGCCATTTTCTTTCAAAAACAGAGGTCGGCTGGGGACACGACCTCAAAAGGTAATGGTTGTTGTTCTCTTTCAGGGAACCAGTGTTATGGTAATAACCTAACGTTCCCTTTCAATTCGAATGACAACCATTACCGAATGGGAAAGCTGTACCAAAGCTGTCGTGGCTCCAGATTACCGACAGTACAGCCCCACATCGCTAGCTTCAGAGACCACGTGACACCTAAGGGCATGCCGCCTGCAAAACTCTAGAGCCCAGAGAGGGTCTCGTTCGGTTTGTCACATCAAGGTGGTAAAAACGCACAAATGTCTGAGTACCTGTCCATGTAGCAGCATTGCATAATTCATGAGAGGAGGTGCCATGAAGGAAAGCCCACAAAGTTACCTGGCCCCTGGTAGAATGGGCCGTAATGTCCCCCGGTAACGGGGAGTCCGTCTGTTCATACACCAAGCATATTGCATCTGTCACCCAGTGCACTCGACGTTGCTTCAATAGGGCCTGACCTCTAGAGCGGGACCCATGGCAGACAAACAGCTGGTTGGACTGTGTCCAGGACACCGTCCTATCCAAATAACAGCGCAGAGCCTGAACTGGGCATAGCGTGTGTTGTCCACGGTCCTCCTCTGACTCATGCGGGGGAGTTCTGAAAGTTTCCAAAACCATTGATTGGTTAATATTGAATGAGGATACCACCTTTGGCAAAAAGAATGGATTTGTTCTTAATGTCACCCACGAGTCACTTCCAGTGAAAGCAGACGTAATGGCTACTAAAAATGCCACTTTCAATGAAATAGAGTGCAGTTCTGCTGACGCCATGGGCTCGAATGGGGGACCCATAAGGGCCCACAGTACCAGTTCTAGATCCCACTAGGGGACCATACTTTTCATGGGAGGACGAAGCCTCTGAGCCCCTTTAAGAAATTGCACTGCCAGGAAATGTGACCCAGGGGACACCAAGTCAATTTTGTCATGGCACACTGATATTGCTGCCAGGTATACCTTCAAAGTGGACGCTGCGGCAAACAAGTGTTGTAAGAAGGTTAATATCGTCTCAATCGGGCAAGTCACAGGATCGTGACCTTCGGCAAGGCACCAGTTTTGGAAAACATTCCATTTATATGAGTAATGTCTGTAGTGTCTCTACTACTGCATCTGGCAAACCTGTGGCCAGGGGTGAGCTAGCGTGTCTACTCCCAGGGGGCCCCAGTCTCTCTCCATGGAGAATCATATGGGGCAACGAGTGGACTCGGCTGGGGCAAAGAGGTCGACCTGTGCCAGTCGAAACCTCTCCCAAATCTGTTTCACCACTTGAGGATGCAGCCTCCACTCTGAGCTGTCTGGCGCTCTTCTGGACAAGAGGTCTGTTGCCCTGTTGTCCAGACCGGGGAGGTGAACTACCCTGATGGAACACAAGTTTCTGTGCGTCCAGGACAGGAGTCTGTGTGCTGTGTGGTGAAGGCCTGGCAAGACTAAATTAAATGTATAGTGGAAAAGAATACTGTAAATTGAGAAGTAATAAAAGTCCTAACAAATCCCATTGATTTAACCTTTAAATTAAGTATTCAAATTATATAGCAAAAATTTAAAATTGAAGCGATTTTTGTTATTTTGTTTTTTCTTATTTAGTGGTCACCAACTGTTTTAATCATTTTTTTCTCCCAATTTGGAATAGCCAATTATTTTTAGGCTTAGCTCACTGCTACCACCCCTGCAGGAGTGGTGAAGACAAACACAAGCAGTTTCCGAAGCGTGTGCCGTCAGTTTCTTTTCACACTGCAGGTCCACCATGCGGCCACCTCAGAGCTAGTGTCAGAGGACAACGCAGCTCTGAGCAGCTTACAGTCAAGCCCACAGGCGCCCGGACGGATTACAGGGGTGCGTGGTGAGCCGAGGACACCAGGCCAACATAACGTTTGAACAATTCTAGGACTAGTTGCCATATTTAATGTCACCAAACTGTTGTCACCAGTGATTGTACATCTGGCTCACCAATACATTTGCAGCGGTGAATAAAACAATGCGCCCAGTTTTGTACTTATTATTGGGAAGGTTAAAATTGTATCAGGGCCAGTAAAAACAGTACCTCAGTGGCCCAAGGGGCCAGTAGTAAAAAATCTAAATGTAGAGCCCTGTAATTGCTTAATTGAACCAATTAAACTTCTGTCCAGACTGTGAAGTAGTTCATGATCTCATTTTACCTGTTAAACCTGGAGTGGAATGGCCCTCTAGGACCATCACTGGACACCCCTGTTGTAGACTCTTCTCCTTTAGTTTAATGAAATAGTGGGTTATAATAATCTTGCCCGAGCCCTGCATATATAAAAGCTGTAAGTCTGTTTTGAAGGCGCTCTAATCAAGATGCATGCTATTCATCTTGAATATGTGTGGATTTATCTATCAAGCATTTCATTTTACTTCTAATTTTATCAGTGAAATAAAATAAAGAAGTATCAGTCAAGTATCGTAACATTAAGTCAATCACTCAAACTGCCTTTACTGAGGCTGTTTTAACTACACCCCTGCTTACTGAACAACCTGACGTATTGGAAGACATTGTAAACTCTTACAATACTACTATGCATAAACATTCTTGACAGTTTAGCACCAGAGAAAACATGCATGGTCTCATATACTCGCTGCTCCCCCTGGTATAATGATCAGTTACATTCCATGAAAACAGCAAACTTGAACGCAGATGGATACTGGCTTAACTGTCCATTTGCAGGTTTGGAGGCAGCATGAACACAGTTATAAGGCTGCTTTAAATTCGGCACAATCATCCTTTTTTTCCAGCCTTATCAAGGATGGCTCTGATAATCCTAGGTGTCTTTTTTCACCAATAAATCGAATGCTGCTGCCAAACTGTCAGTCCACTCCCTCTGGCTCCATAAAGCAATGTAATAAGTTCCTGGAATTTTAACTAACTAAAATAGACAACATTAGACAAGAGCTTGTATATTCATCGATGCCTGGTGTGTTGTCACCTGTAACAAGAATTTATGGGGCCTCTTTTCTGAGTCTTTGCTGAGGTTACGCCATCATGCCTGACGAAAATCATGGCTAAAATGAATCCTACAACCAGCTCTCTGGATCCTATTACAACATCTAATATTGTTGCTAATTTTCCAGCCGTTAGTTCAGTTGTTGCTAAGATCGTCAATGTGTCTCTAAGCACTGGCATAGTTCCGTCTTCATTTAAATATGCATCAGTCACACCATTGCTAAAAAAAAAAGCCTACCTTAGATCTGGAGATATTATATAATTATAGGCCTGTATCTAATCTGCCATTTTTGGCAAAAATGCTGGAACATACAGTAGCTAACCAATTATCTAATCACCTATTGCAACATAATCTGTATGACCCCCTTCAATCTGGATTTAGATCACTGCACAGTACAGAAACAGCTCTTGTAAAGGTGGTAAATGATCTGTTCATTGCTGCAGATTCTGAAGCCTTATCTATCTTGGTACTCCTGGACCTTAGTGCCACATTTGACACAGTCAACCATGACATTCTTATTAGGCGCCTAGAGACTTAGACCTAGAGTTCAGAAATAAGAAATCTCTGTGTTATTTTTGATCCTCGCCTTTCTTTCGAAGCTCATGCTCGAAATGTTACAAAGGTGTCTTTTTTCAATCTGCGTAACATAGCCCGCTTAAGACCTATTCTCTCTCTACCTGATGCAGGGAGACTTGTGCAGGCCTTCGTCTCCTCCCAGCTCGACTCCTGTAATGTATTGTTTGCTGGTGCCTCTAAATGTGTTATTATTATGCATCGAGTCCTAACTAGATCTAAATCTTTTGTACATATTACACCTATCCTGGCATCTCTGTATTGGCTTCCTGTTAAGTTCAGGATTGAGTTTATTACTACTGTTAACATATAAGGCCTTGAATGGTCTGGCTCCTAGTAATCTCTGATTTGTTAACTGTATATTCTCCTGTGCGAAACCTGAGATCTGCAGATGCTAGGCTCTTAACGGTGCCAAAATCCCAAAATCTAGGCTTCGGTCTATGGGAGATAAGGCCTTCATTGCTATGCACCCAAACTCTGGAATGCTTTCCTACAGAAAATAAAAGATTTTCAAAAAGCAACTAAGTCACTTTTTTTTTTTTTTTTTTTTTTTTTTTTTTTAATGGCATTTGAGTCTGTGTAGGGCTGGCTGTTTATGTGTTGTACAGTGCTGGTGCTGTGTGTGCTCTGTTTCTGGGCTAAACTTGTTGCAAGTCCTTGTTTTAAGGTGTAACCTGCTTTGTGTCCATTAATATCACTGTATTGTTTTAAACTGTAAAGCGCTTTGAGATATGTTGTATGAATTGCGCTATAAAAAATAAAGATTATTATTATATTATTATTACTATCCTAGCACTACTAATATGTAGATATGACTTGTTGTAATCCTAACTTGTTGCATCTTAGTTCATATTGTATTTTAATACTATTATTGTAAACTACACTGTATTTAAAAAATTAAGTATGCATGACCCTGTAACACCTGTAAATCGCCTTGGACAACTATCAACGGCCTTTCAGGACTACAATTCCCATCACGCACCACACGAAAACAACCTGGACATGCTCTCGAGTTGCAAAACATATTCGAAAAGGACAGAGATAACATTTAAACTACGCCAGAATAAACAAGAAATAGCAGACATGCACATAGAACATTGAGCGTCAAGAATGTTCAGTAAATCGTTGGACGTGTATCTTGTATTGATCGCAGTCTATAATACGATATTTATATATAATATATATCTAATAAGATATATAAGATATATAGATATATCTATTATATTACAAATTCCAAAATCGATGTTTTTCACATGCAAGCAACCTTACCTATTGGTATTTGAAATAAACCTGGACCTTGTTATGGATCGATATCACACAAGGCACTGCACAGTCTCGTGACACTGCATTTCCTGAAACAGAAATACGTTACCGTGTTTGCACTGCAGCCTCTCACAATGGTGTTTTGATGACAATGTTCAGTTTACCTGCTTTGATTCTCAAATGTCTTGCTGTTCCCTGCAGAGTGCCTGTGCTGAAACTGATGAGGTGGGAGCGTGTCTGCGTGCTTTCTCCTGCTCGAAATGGATGCAGTCGATCTTGAAAACTTAGCTGTCAAACAAGACGTCAGGTTTCGGCTATTAATAATCTGTCCGCAGTTGCCAAGCAGTTTAAACATCCTAGCCCTTTTAAACTCCGTGCTCTTCTCAGCCGCGGTTAAGCCACATTGTACTGACGCTGTCTCCGGAACTTCTTGCAATGTCACCAGTAACACAGCACCAGTATTGCCAAGTCTCACATGAAAAAAAGCCCCTCTCAAATTCCAACAAAAACAAGCAGACTTGCAACTGTGCACAGGATGCCCGCTCTACCAGCAGAGGGCAGCAAACGAGTATTGGTTTTTTTCTTCATTTTTTTTTAGCCACACGAGAGTATACTGAATACATTTGAAAACAATGCTGCTGATTTTAAAGACTTGTTATATATATATATAAAATATATATTTATCAAATAATTAGATGAAATCGACTGAAAAAAGAAACAAGGACCAGGGGTCACAAATGGAGTTTAGAAAAAGGGGCATTCAGAACAGAAAATATGAGACACTTTTTTACACAGAGAATTGTGAGGGTCTGGAATCAACTCCCCAGTAATGTTGTTGAAGCTGACACCCTGGGATCATTCAAGAAGCTGCTTGATGAGATTTTGGGATCAATAAGCTACTAACAACCAAACGAGCAAGATGGGCCGAATGGCCTCCTCTCGTTTGTAAACTTTCTTATGTTCTTATGTTCTTATGACAAATGTACTGCCCTCCTGTGGCTTGATAACGTTGTGTTCTGAGCACACCTGACGTGGGTCCACATGGCTGGATAACGTTGTGTGTAGAGCACCCCTGACTCGTGTCCACGTGGCTGGATAACGTTGTGTGTATTAGTGCACCCCCGACTCGTGTCCACGTGGCTGGATAGCGTTGTGTGTATTAGTGCACCCCCGACTCCTGTCCACGTGGCTGGATAGCGTTGTGTGTATTAGTGCACCCCCGACTCGTGTCCACGTGGCTGGATAGCGTTGTGTGTATTAGTGCACCCCTGACTCGTGTCCACGTGGCTGGATAGCGTTGTGTGTATTAGTGCACCCCTGACTCGTGTCCACGTGGCTGGATAGCGTTGTGTGTATTAGTGCACCCCTGACTCGTGTCCACGTGGCTGGATAGCGTTGTGTGTATTAGTGCACCCCTGACTCGTGTCCATGTGGCTGGATAGCGTTGTGTGTATTAGTGCACCCCTGACTCGTGTCCACGTGGCTGGATAGCATTGTGTGTATTAGAGCGCACATGACTTGTGTCCACGTGGCTGGATAACGTTGTGTGTACAGCACACCTGAAGTGTGTCCACTGCTTAAATAAGCATTGCACCCAGCAGTTCTGCCTATCACTTTCAGCC
The DNA here is from genome assembly GCF_017654505.1 of Polyodon spathula. Lineage (NCBI taxonomy): Eukaryota > Metazoa > Chordata > Actinopteri > Acipenseriformes > Polyodontidae > Polyodon > Polyodon spathula. The sequence goes on from NC_054553.1 coordinate 19,679,289, forward strand.
ATGCTGGAAAGCTATGCCAAGAGCAGGCAGGAAACTCTAAATGCACCTGAAAATGTGATCATTTGATTGACAAGAAAATCCTTGCAACCAATCACCAAAATGCACAAGACTACATCCCACATTCACCTCAACTTTCCATCAGCGCAGCTACCAACAGTATTCACATCTGTACAATTTGTTATCTCTCAATCCAGTGTAGTTCAAACACAAGAGACTTCTTGAAAAATAAATCTTTGACCACTTTCTCCAACCCTTTCTTAAGATCTTGGATTTTAATTTCTAAAGTCAGATTAGTATTACCTCTTTGTCAGTCTTACACCTCGGTGACAGCCAGCTGGCGCTGTGCTGTCAATGGTTCTTTGTGACGCTTGTTAATCCAAACTGTACTGTGCGGTGTTATCACCCAGCAGCAGAGTAATAGGATTTGGAACAGATTCCATAAATGATGAACACAACTGGAAAGAATAACGTGCCTTTTTAACAGTTCTGTCAGCTGTTAACTCACATGACAATCCCATTATTGTATTTGATATATTTTATTATTAGTCTGTTAACAGTAAACTTCATTCATTAATAAAAAGACTACCGCTGTCTTACAGTACATCCCAACGTTCATTCCCAAAGCAGTACGAGCAAGAAAAAAACAAATACAGACAAACCCGTCCAATGCAATAAATATGTCCTTGCTTTCTCACTGAGGTAGCAAGGTGTCTTACTAAAGTTAGTACGTGATAAACTCATAGCCTTGCTGTATAACATGTTCTTCAAACTACAGTTGCATATTTACATTTCACTTTTACTCTATCTGTCATTTTGTGCTAGCTCTCATTTCACAGTAACTCTTGTTTCCTGTAGCTATCTGCATTTATATATTTGTGGTTGGTTTAGCATTACCTATCTGGCACCCGAATTGGCAAACAACCGTCATAAAACGACCTTGTTCAGTATTATAAAGTGACAACAAAAAATAACTGTTATCCATAATCACCTGACACTTTAGAAACAGCTAGACAGATCAACACCAAACTAAAATTTTTATATGTAAATAATAATAATAATTCTAGTTTCTCCACGTTAAAAATCGTATTGACTTGTATTTCATTATTTATTTTTCTTTTTTTAAAATGTTTCTTTTATTGAAAGAGATATTTTCTACGGTCTTCATAGTAATTAATTTGAATATCAGTTTAATATCCTGTTCTGTGTCTCCTCTACCACACCTCAGTGCTGATTGCTCTAGTTTTTTAATGTGGTTTTGAAAATGGGATTTGTACTAACTCACAGCAAATACAGCTGTTCTACACCCATAGTGGTGATTTCTAACAAATAACCAAGCGTCACAAATTCAGCTTTCAGAAGCAGTGGTTAAAAGCAGCAACAGGGAATTGTAAAAAATTAAAATAACATGATATGAAAGGGATTAAAAATGAAATATGATGTACTTTTAAGATTGGACCTTAGTTGTATGAGAAGGAAACTCAGAGACGTAACAATTGAGGTAAGACAATGGTAAGTCACATAAACTGATAATGTACTATCATGCTGTTATACCGTGCTATTACAGTACTTTCATGTTTCATGTCAAGTTGCACCAGTTAGTGTCACTGTTACACAGTCACTGTTCCTGCTTCTCATCCTGAAGAGCTGCCGCTCCAAGGAATAGTTCCAAACAAAGCTGTCTGTCCCCAGTGAATCTGGGCTCCTGATCAGCATGCACTCACTTTAATACCAGCTTTTACTTTGGTTTCCATAGGGAGTGGAAGTACTAACACATTACAAATGTGACTCTGTGCCCAATATACTGAGAGCAGAAACCGTTTAAAATGACTGCTTATTTTACATGGTAATCTTGTTTTTGGGGATACAATGTCATTTAATTAATTTATCACATACATAAAAATAACAATCATGGGGCTTGGAGAAAAAGATGAATCCTAATTCAGGTAAAAAAAAAAAGTGCATGCTCTGAATGTACTCAGACCATCCAGTTGAAGTTGGGTTGAGAAACCCCTCCTGTGCAGGTATATAGCAGATGGTTAACAATTTACATACTTCATAGTAAACACACTATCTGAGACCTCCTCAGAAAGACTGGGCTGGTTTATTAACAGAACATATACAAATCTTTGGTCCTATAACTCTGGGTTAGTCACACACAGGGCATGCTTTTTAAGGATCTAAACCATGCCAGCCCTCAACACTGGCTCCAGTAACTGTGGAAACACAAGCAGGATTACTACACAGTTCATTGGCAATGGCAGTACTAAGATCATGGTAAAGACCTCACAATAGCTCGGTACAAAACGATATGATACTAAACACATAAAAACAATACATGGCAACACACAAGCAGTAGTCATGAGACACAAGTCAAAGTACAGCATCTTCAATCAAAACATGGCATGGTAAACAGTGGCATAGTAGTGACATTAATAACACAGTAGGAATGAAAATTATTTATGCAATATCAGTGCTCCAGGATTTACTAATACCACATCATTCAGTAAACAAGTATAGTATTACCATACACCCCATTACAGCTGCAAATACAATAGCAAACAATGATCTACAGCCCCAACTTAGACTGGCAAGTGCAACTTAGACAGGCTCCTCTGATTATCCCGATACTCTCAACAATGTGTGATAAAGAATGTCCTGACCAAGTTTCAATCACAACTGGCTAAGCAAGTCAGAATTAAATAGGGGATTCCTATGTGCTGTATTATGTCTCTCTACGTATGTAATGTACTTTTTTACTGAAGCCTCCATAACCGAACTGACTAACCACAACCCTAAACTAGTACATTGTCTTTTCAAATGTTTCAGTGCTGCAACCCACAAGGGATAAATAGCAGATCAGGTATAGCGACCAGGTGTAAAATCAAATACAGCTGAATGACTGGAGCAAATAGTCCAACATTTCACAGAAAAAAAAATAAAATTTTTTTTAAAAAAATCGAGAAGATTAGTGGTTCAAAAAGGCCCTGCTGTGGTCATCAAAAGCAGAGTAGTTTCTTCAGCAGGTGTTCTAACTTTCCCCGTGGCCCAGCAGCTTGTCCTTCTCTCAGGTGCCCTCGTTGTGCCAGGCCCTCCTCTTCACAGGGACCCGATCGTTCCCCTGCCTACCCTTCCCTTCCTCGCTCTTGGGCCGGCTCCCGTCCGCTCCCCCTGGGGCCTGCAGGGGTCTCTGACTGAAGTCTGCCGAGAGCGGGGGGCCTGAGTGCCAGGCCCTTCGTCCTGGGACTCGCCTGGTCCCGGCGTCCATTAAGGAGGGTATGCGAGTGGGCCTGCAGCTCTCTGCATCCCTGGAGTCAGAGACCTGGCTGCGGTGGGGCTGTGGACGAGGGAGGGCCGGCTCTGAGAATGTGGTGTAGGTGCGTGGAAGCTCCAGGGGTTTGCAGGAGAAGGAGAGGGAAGGGGGAGGGGGGAGGACAGCGGGGGAGGCAGTGGGAGGAGGAGGAGGAGGAGGGGAGGCCTGTTGCCTCCGCTTCTCAGCAATCTTGCTCTGCGCTCTCTGCAGATCAACTTCTATCTGGTAGAGGTCGCCAGTCACTTTGTTGACGCGGTCGAACTGGGTCAGGAGGCTGTTGATCGTGGGCAGCAGGCGATCTAGATAGAACTGGACATCGTAGAGATCCGAGCGCGGGTCCAGTCGAGGGCCTTCACCCACGCTGGACTCCTCAGAGGCTGATGAGAGGGCCGAGTCAGCACGAGGGAGCTCCAGAGTGTCCGAATCTGGGCACAGCACTGCGGAGTCCCGAGAGGATCTGGAGGGCAGGGACTCCATCCCCTCGAACTTCACCTTGTGACGGAACTGGAGGAGACATGGACACACACATACAGACAGTCAGAAGCACACACAGACAGAAAACACATGCACAGACAGAAAGGTCACAATTAGAAGCAGGAGGACACAATTATCAAGGCCTTACAAAGTGCATAATGTGTGAAAGCAACAATCCATCAATTGTAAGTGTTACAACTAATAAGAAGTATATTCTCAAAGCATTTACTCCAGTCTTTAATTACCTCCTGCTTCTGATAGGTGAAAAACAGCTCCTGTTAGACCCAACTATGGCTAGATTTACACAAGCTATGAGTATCACGAAGATGCTCCATCTACAGTATGTGTGATAGAGGTAGGTCTGGATAGACACACAGGGACCTCCGCACACTGTATCCACAGATTGTTATTCTCGTGCTAAACAAAGTCTTCCATCACAACTGTATGGTGGCTTATTGAGGACATGGAAAAAAGAAAATGCTGTCGTTTCTTCCTTCTAAGTTCTTTAAATTAATCAAACTTTTTTCTATTAAAAACAAACTCCAACGTCAATTCCATTATCCGCTCTCAGTGTCAGTACCTCCTTGGTCCTGCTGAGGCCCATCCACAGTCTGAATCTCTTGATGAAGAACTCCACCATCTCGTAGTCCTGGGGCTCCATGGCGGGCCGGTACATCTCGTTCTGCACGGCCCGGTAGCTGCGCATCAGCACAGCCCCGAACAGGCGGACCAGCACCCAGCACAGACAGGCCCCACAGCTCAGCAGGTACAGCGGCCCGCTCAAGGGCCACTGTTGAGAGACCTGCCCCAGCCGCACCCTCCCTCGCAGGGCAGACAGCAGCAGCACACAGGCTCCTCCGAGAGAGCGGAACTCCTGCACCGTGGAGGAGAAGAGCTGTAGAACAAGGGGGGGGGGGGGGGGGGGGTGTTAACAACTAAATTACATGTCATGTGTATGGTGTCTAATTGTGATGAGATTATGTCTCATGCAGTCTGACTGAGGTTGCTATGGTTGCTTTGATTTGTGTTATAATAAAAGGTTAATGATTGATGGTTGATTTCGCATATGAGTTTTATAATATTCATTAAGTTGTCTAGAACAGTTTCATGAATATCAATTTTAAAGAAAAAAACATTGAATATTTAAGTATAGAAGTAGGAATTAGAGCTATCAAGTTAACAGTAGTGCATTGCCAGTCATATATAAGGAAACAATTGAAAGTAAAATAAAAAAAAGGAGAAAAGACGACAAAACATGAAAAGGGGAATAAAAAAAAAATAAAAAGGTAGGTTGTCAGCCCTGGGGGGCGCTGTGGCAATACCAGGCAGCCGCTCTGTGCGAAGATGAGCAGGAGCAGCAGCAGCAGGAGTGTTGCCATGGTGAGTTCTCGTCCTGCTAGCTGGAAGGTCTTCCCAAACACTGACCACTTCCTGACAAAGCGCAGCTGACGCACAATCTGAGGAAAGGAGCACACATAAACACACTGTAGTCACACTGTTAATATACATGTACTGCAGTTACACATATACTAATGCTTTTACACATTATAAGCCATGCATCCTCATTAACCAATGTGCATGAGAGGGCTTCATGTGCATGAGAGGACTATGCTTTGTCACAACCCAGTAGAAATCATATAAGACGTACATAAGACCATAAGAGAAGTTCTGAACGAGAGGAGGCCATTCGACCCATTAATGCTTGTCCATTACCTAGTAACTGATTGACCCGGAACTGGAAGTCAGGTCTTAAAGGATCCCAGTGACTCCGCAACAACGCGGCTTGCTAACCCATTCCATACACTCACCATGCTCACTATAATAACCCTAGTAATAACACTCCGTTCCTCACTGTGTCCTCCAGCCCTGCTCTCTGTGCTGTGCTTGAAAGAGTGACTAGGCTTGTCGACCCCTTTTAGCATTTTAAAAGCTCTCAAAAACCTTCTCAGTTGTAGGCTAAATATATTTTAATAATTAGTCACTAACTGAGTACCTGAAACTGAATGAAAACTGAATGACTGAATTGTCTTATATGCAGATTTTCTTTCCCATCTCCTGCACCCTTTGTTTTGGTCAGTAGGTAGTGCTGGTACCTTGATCGTGAGGATGCTGAGCAGGACGGCTGCCAGGTTGGATGCAGCCTCTGCGATGAGCGCCACCTTGTGGAAGTCAGTGAAGGCGTGGCGGTGACGCCGGTAGTGGCGGAGCTGGCTAGCGGAGAGTGAGAGGAAGGTGAAGTGCAGGCTGCAGACCCCCAGGCACAGTAGGATGACCAGCAGCTGCAGGTAGTGCCGGCCCTGCCTGAGGTAGCTCCATCTCTCCCTGGACAGAGCCAGCAACTCGGAGCAGAGGAAACACACACTGAACACCAGCAGCAGGACCTAGGAAAAGCACATTGCTCGTTTTAGCAGGACCTGAGCAAAGCACATTGCTCATTTTAGCAGGACCTGGGCAAAGCACATTGCTCATTTTAGCAGGACCTGGGCAAAGCACATTGCTCGTTTTAGCAGGACCTGGGCAAAGCACATTGCTCATTTTAGCAGGACCTGGGCAAAGCACATTGCTCATTTTAGCAGGACCTGGGCAAAGCACATTGCTCATTTTAGCAGGACTTGGGCAAAGCACATTGCTCATTTTAGCAGGACCTGGGCAAAGCACATTGCTCATTTTAGGGTTGTCTCTTTCCCTTTCTGTTACATTTGTTTAAATAACCAACCACTCCAGTATCCTGTTTATAAAAGTACAATGTAAGCAAAATAAAGTATGTTTAACCCTAAATAAATTTAGAAAATTACTTTTCCTAGATCAAGCTCTGCATCTGATTACCAACATGACGTAATTTGGGACAGAGCAATTCAGTCATTTGTTGCTGAACTTGAATAAATGCAAGACAAATTCCAAAATGCGATGTGGTAAAAAGAGGTAATATTGGAAAAATAAATGCATTAATTTTTTTTAAAAAAAGTGGTGAATGCAGTTGTACTTTGCGAAGTTTACACCTAACTGTCACAGCACACAAGTTTATCCATTTCAACATTGAAAAAGGCTTGGCCTAGTATTTCATGGCCTTAACTGACACCCACAATTTTAGTTTTAGCCCAATTCCATTGTTTTTTGGGGTTTTTTTTGTAACAGTTGGTCATTGCAGCTCAAGTGGACCAAGCTTGGGGTGGCATTTTCTCCTTATGGGGGGGTGTCCTGCAAAGGCAATGTCAGGGTCATTGTAATGCTCACCATCATGACGAGCAGCAGGTCTGCCCCCGAACCAGAGGGCTGCATGCGGAGGACTCTGATACTGACAGAGGGGACGGCACAGTCAAACTGAGGCAGCTCCAGCGCCATGGTAACCACCAAGAACAGGCCTGTGTCCCGGTGGTACTGCGTGAACTCTACAAACAACCCCCTGCTCCTGAGAGAGAGGGGAGAAAGGCTGGGGTCAAATGAAGAACAAATATCCGTGCTATGTGTGCGTGATGGTTAGTTGCTCACATTCTGTTGATCCATGATGACTGGTGAAGCCGTCTCAGAATCTCCAGGGCTGTCTCCGAGCTGTTCCCCAGCTCCACTGCCTCTCCCCCGCTGCAATAGAGCCCCAGCTCCCCCCAGTACCACAGCCTGCCAACATAAGCAGAGATATCTCCGTCACTGCACAGGAACAGCAACCAGGCAAGATAACACATCCTTTACTAACCACGCCCACATCCCCATAACAAAACAATTAGTTGCAGGTTCTTTTCAAGTAAATTAGGAGTTTTGCATTTTGCGCTCTACAGTTTAACTTCTGTTTCCGTCTCTCCCTTTTGATACAGTATCCGAACTGAAGAAAAGCTGCACTGGCACTTTACAACACAGACATCTTATTCAGCATTCGTTTTATAACTAAATAAACATTAGGCCTATTACATGGTTATCTTTCCTAATGCATTTACTTTTTTGCAGCCAAAACTGGGGCGAGCCCATTCCCTCTTCCCCTTTCCTGACCCGCTCTCCTTGCACTTGGTTTGCTTGCCTGTTGCTTCGAACTGAACTCACAACCACTGTTTAGCCAGTCTACTTTAATTATCAGTTTTTAAACTAAAAATAATCTCCGACATGCAAGAGAAGGGTTTTTATTTTTTGTAAAAAATATAGTGTTGATTACATTGTGCTTTATGCATGGTTAATTCAAGGAAAGTTAAATTTTTGCTTCATTATATGTGCATTATAGAGAGGGTGTTATTTTATTTTGTATTTTAGTCAGATGTGTGTTGTGTCCCGCAGTTTCCCCCATCTCCTCCCCTGTTTATAACGCTCTGCGGTTAGAACGCTCATGTTGTGTGTGTGTGTGTCCCCTGTACGTGTCCGTCCGTCCCCCCCCCCCCCCCCCCCCCCAAGACCCTTGTTATAGCACTGCAACTAGAGAATCGGCTATCCAATTGTGATAAAACATGATAAAAGTATTTCTTAGATTGTGTTATTGATAGTAGAATATGTCTATATGCTTATAACCCTGCCCAACTGTTATGAAACTCACTAAGGACATACTTTAGAACACATTGAGTGCATTTTTACATAAAGCTACAGAATGGCTTATCCAGTTAATGAAACCTGACCAAGACACTCTTTAGCACATTTACATACTGATAGTATAATAACCTGGACAGGCTGTTCACACAGGAAGTAGTAAGATGTCTGTGCACTTTGTAATGATTTAAACTTTTGCACTGGAAGAAATTAAAACCCTCTCTCTCTTCACCTCTGTCAAGTCCTGCTTCAGTACTCACTGAGGATATCCTTTTGGCACTTACCTTGGAGAGTCATGTGACACGTGAAGCACTCTCTGATTGGAGCTGGTGTTGCTCCGTGTTTGTGTGATGTACGGGGTGGGGGAGCGATCCTGAGAGAGCAAGCCTATGTTGCCATGAGAACCACACCCTGAGAACCAACAACACTCAAGTCAGGGCAAGAAAGATGGGCAGAACAGTGAGGGTGTGGCGTCGTGCTAGTCTCTCTCCCCTCCCTCTTCCTGATTACTTCTGCACTTGTAGGTCTCTCCCTATCCCCCCCACTCCCACTGTCCTTCTCTCCTACACCCTCCCAGAGGAGGATTAAGATTTCATGGGGCCCTGGGGCCTGTCTGTTAATCCGCTCCTGCACCCTCCACTTCTAACCACTTTCTCTACACCCACCTTCTCCCTACCCTTCTCTCTCAGCCCAACCCACTTTAACCTTACATTATCTTCCACACCCTCCCCCTACCCACTCTCTTCCCTAACCCTCTATCTGTCCCCACATGTTTCATCTCACTCTCTCCCCTTCTCGCCTCCACCCTCTATCCCACCCAATGTTTTGTGTCAAAGTTTGAATACCAGGCAGGGTGTCATACCTCCCTGTGAGCGGAGCTGTCTTAGTCGAGGCACTCCTACCAGACTGAGGCTGGGGTTCCTGTAGAGGTGAGGCACCAGCAAAGAGTCCATCCACAGCCATGCCTCCGCACCCCTGCGGACACAACCAATACACACACATTACTAACACAGCACACACATTACTAACACAACACACACATTACTAACAGCACAAGTTAACACAGCACAAACATTACTAACACAACACACATTAATAACAGCACACACACATTACTAACATGGCATAGACATTACTAACACAACACACACATTACTAAAACAGCACACGTATTACTAACACTGCACACACATTACTAACACACACACATTAATAACACCGCAAACACATTACTAACACAACAGACACACATTACTTTCACAGCACACACATTACTAATACAGCAGAAACATTACTAACACCGCGCACACAATAGTAACACAGCACACATAACTAACACAGCACACACATTAACAGCAAACTCATTAGTAACACAACACACACACTAATAACAGCACAAACATTACTAACACAGCAAACACAGTACTAACAACGCACACATATTACTCCCAGCACACACATTACTAACACAACACACACATTAATAACACTGCACACAACACACACATTACTAACACCGAACACATTACTAAAACAGGACACACGTTACTAAAACAGCACACACATTACTAACACAGCAGAAAAAAATACTAACACTGCACACACATTACTAACACAGCAGAAAAAAATACTAACACTGCACACACATTACTAACACCGCACAAACATTACTTACACCGCACAAATATTCCTAACAGCACACACATTACTAACACAGCACACACCTTACTAACACAGCACTCACATTACTAACAGCACACATGTTACTAACACAACACACACATTAATAACACAGCACAGTACTAACAGCACACACATTATTAACACATCACAAACATTACTAACAGCATGCACGTTAGTAACACACCACACACACATTACTAACACAACACAACACAGGTTCTACTGTATGTCGACTCCTATAGAGGGCATAGTATGCCATGCCTACCCTCTCAGTGCAGTGAAGTTCCGGCCCTCCCGGGGGGTGGAGAGGAGGGAACGCTTGACAGCTGCCTGCAACAGCCTACCGTTGTTGTCATGGAAACTACCCTGGTAGTTCACCACCAGAACCACCAACAGGAACAGCATGTGCACAATACAATCCTAGGAGGAGACAGGTCAAGTTAGGGTTATAACGGGTTGTCATAGAGATGGCCGAAGTGGGCGGCGTCAGAACCAGGAAGAGGAATGGAATACACAACAGACAGTATGAAATGAAATGAAGACGCCTGTTGGCGGCTGTTTATTACAAAATAAAAGGTTTAAACAAACAGAAAACACAGGACACGGCACACGTCGCCAGAACAAAACGGACTAGGCAGACAAACACGGTGAGCAGATACTTTATGTTGTTGTTGTTGTTGTTGTTATTATTATTATTATTATTATTATTATTATACTTATTACCTCAGTCTCCAATCCCGTTCTCCACTCACGAACACCCAACCCCGAGTATGTGACAACGTGCATCTATATATACTGTTGTGCTGGGATTCAATTACCAATTAATTATTCACTTGAATCCCAGCACGTGAATTAATAAAGTGCAATTCCCTGTGCTCACATATTACTACATTTTACTTGCACGTGAAGTGCTGTGCAATCCTCGTGCCTAAATACACATAGACATTTTTAAACACTCGTGTTACACAGACCCATTTATATCCCGTGTACCAATGTCTATACACCAACATTTAAACACACCACACGCAACACATAACAGATAATATACACAGGGGCGGGCACTTTGTCACACGGGTTCATAACCAAGTGTTGAACAAAGTAAAGAAGCCTGGTGTAATGGGCTTTGGAAAGTGCTGCATTGTGTACAGTACCTTCATGAGCTGGCGCAGGGCTCGGACCCTGCGCGCCTCCTCCTTGGCGTGCAACAGCCCATATCCATAGGGAGCGCGAACCTTACCAAGCCTCTCCGAGGACCTCTTAATGAGGGGCTCCTCCACCAGAGTATCTCCCTCGTCTGGGTCCACAGCCTTCAGAACCAGGGCCTGGAACAGAGCCTGCAGCACCACCTGCAGCACGCAGAGAGAAAGAGAGAGGGGCTGTCAGAGGACTCCACACACACTAGTCATACCCCTTAACAGAGCCTGCAGCACACAGAGAGAGAGAGAGAGATAGAGAGAGACAGAGAGAGGTAAACTTTTATAAAAGACCCAACACAGACAGTGCTGTCAGAAACACATATGAAGTTGCTCTTTAAGGCTCCCAATGGTATTTCAGTATTACAACTGTATCACAGGACTGTACTAAGTAACTATGACTTCACCATCACATTTATGTACACTCCACAGACACACAGTACAGTCTGGGAGTTTTCTGTTCTTTGTCCTGTGCTAAATGCATTCATCGTGCCTATCTATGGTTAACTATGACTTTACATTTCTCTGGTCTAATGTTTTACTCTTCTTTTCTCTATACCTTGCTAGCTTGTACCATGATGTCATTATTCTATTACTATGCTTTTACCAAGGTGTACTGGATGATAAGGAGTAGGTAAAGAAAGAGTACAGTATAACACTAATACAACATACCCACATACACATACAGACACATATATAAGCACACACACAGATCCAGACACACGCACACACCCATACAGAGATCCAGACACAAACACCCACACACACCCATAAAGAGACAGACACACACACACAAAGATACAGACACAAACACACACACACACCCATACAGACACACACACAGATCCAAACACACACACCCCCATATAGAGACACAGACACAAACACACACACCCATACAGAGACACAGACACACACACCTATACATAGACCGGACACACACATGCAGACACAGAGATACCGACACAAACACACACCCATACAGAGACACAGACACATACATACAGAGACACATGCACACTGCGATCTCACCTTGGCCGGCTCGATGATAAGTGCGGAAGTGAGGAATGCAGACAGGAAGGAGACGAGCCACATGAGGAGGACCGGGCTGTGGAACGAGGAGCCGTAGAGCACAGTGAGAGCCACGCAACCCACCAGCACTGCCAGGACCAGCAGATAGGTAGCAGTCAGCACCCAGGGGGGGAGAAGCCAGGGGCGGGGCCGGCGAGACACGCCTGCACAAACACACAAACCAAGATTACAACTCAACCTTTTTTTTTTTTGTAAATTTAGTAGTCAGCAATTATTTTTTGTATTTTTCTCCCAGTTTAGAATATCCAATTATTTTTTACCGCTATCACCCCCGTGCTGACTCAGGAGTGGCAAAGACGAACACACACTGTCCTCCGAAGCATGTGCAGTCAGCCAACTGCTGTTTTTCACACTACAGACTCACCATGCAGCCACCTCAGAGCTACAGCTTCGGAGGACAACGCAGCTCAGGGCAGCTTACAGGCAAGCCCACAGGCGCCGGCCAGACTATAGGGGTCGCTGGTGTGTGGTGAGCTGAGGACACCCTGGCTGACCTAAGCACAGCCCCCACCAGGCAGTGCTCAGTCAATTGTGCACAGCCCCCTGGGAGCTCCCATCCACGGTTGGCACTGGAATAGCCTGGACTCAAACCGGTGAGGTCTAGGCTATAGGGTGCCTCCTGCACTCCACGCGGAGCGCCTTTACCAGATGCGCAACTCGGGAGGGCCACAACTCAATCTTTAAACAAAAAATAATAATAAAGTCTTCAATTCCTCAGTTTTTTTTGAGAATCAGAATCTTTTATTTCAAGTTTACTGACCAATGCGAGTGGAGAAGGCAGAGCCAGGGTGGGAGGGGGGCTCAGGGCTGGGGAAGAAGCTGCTAGCCGAGGTAAACCCTGAGATGCAGGAGATGGATTTGTGCCTCTGACCTCCGTACTGCTTCCTCTCATCAACCAAGTCTGACCAGCCACTGCACGAGCTTTGCAGCCTAGACAGGATGAGACGCACACTGTGAGCAGCAGCCCTGCAGCACATACACTAATTACAACATAGCTCCTCTGCAAGGATTGAATTGATTAAGAGGAGCATGTTTACATTTACTAACTGTAAGGAAATCTCCATTATCACGCTAGCTACAACAAGCACAGTACAACGGAGAAGACGTGGACATTCAACCAAACAATGAGGTTCAGACCAAAAACAGAAGAAATGGGGAAGACTGACTTTATTTTGAATGCATTATTTATCCTCCATTGAATTTTGATTATTTTTTTTTTTTACTAATAATGATAATGGCAGAGGCTTGTTATTAAATGCGATTCACTTGTGTATGCTTTAAGATGCAGAGTACTGTATCTACATAAGAGTCAGACAATATTATTATTACAACAATACATGTCTTGTTGGTTTTGGGCTGCACCACTCATGCATTACTGCACAAAACCAACATATTATTGTGTGATTATATATTTGACCCATTGTTAGTCTAATTAACCATCATGTATTACTGTGTCTGCACTGCAGGATACCAGGTGGAATTTCTGTAATAAGGTTGGTATAAAAATTACCACTAGGGGTGTGCACCATTTTGTTCTTCCTTGAAACAGTGACTTTGTAATGAAAAATCTCAGACAAAATTCTCAGTTTCAGTGACTAAACACTAAATTATTATTACTGCAGGACATTCAGAACTTCTAAAAGAAATGTAACGACTACCGTTTCAACTAGATGTCTTTTTCAATGCCTTTAAGTCGGAAAGTTACTTATGAAGTTTCTTTTAGTATTTCTAAGCGTAACACTATTGAGTGTTTAATAGTTCTGGTTGATACAGCAGGACAATCTAACACTGCAGTCCAGTGCTCTAGCCATTGTGCTCCCTGGGTCAGGATACTCACAGGTCGGAGAGGTCAGTGTCAGCTCGAGGGGAGAAGCGACCGCTGTCTGAGGTCACTCGGCCTGAGGAATTGCTTGCTGCCCTCTCATCTGCAGCGATGGACTTTATCAGGTCTTCCTCTGCAACACAGCGAGAAACTGGACAATATAATAAAACACGCACAATAGAACCTGTACGATCAGGAAACCAAGAAAATGAGGAAAAACAGTATTATAGTTACCTCATGGTCAACTAAAAAATGCAGTTTCCATGTACAAAAACACAGCAAGAATAATCTATGGGGTACGTCAAATTATGAACTTAAATAGAAATGTAAAAAAAGTATCAATATGTTCAGAGGTTATAAAGAATGTGGCAGTGAAAAGGGTAATTTCTACTGAACAAGAGAGAGAATCATAGAATACAGCTTGTAAAGGTCTGTAGTGCACAACTCTGTGCCAACTAAAAAGCCCTTCTATCATAGCATGTGGTGTGCATCATTGAAATGGACAGAGGCTAAAGCAATGCAGCTGTGAAGGGGTTATTTTTTACTGGACACACTGGTAATAGAACTGAATGAAGAAATTCAAAGAATACAGCGGTGAACCAAACATTGAGGCAGTACCTCAAAGTGTACATGCTTTCTGTTGGCAGGTATTAATGAGGTACATTTATACATTTATGGCAGCAGCATCTAAACAAATTACTTAATTAGTTGGTTATTGTTTAAAAATAAAATAATTTAAGTTAGGTTTTAATCAAAGAAAGGAGGAAACACTTTAAATATACAATCCTTTATTTCTAATAGGTTTTGTCATTAAATTTATACTGATCAGTCTCCATGTGACAGGACATTGGGACATCCAGCCTGTGACTTGCTGAGAGTGGGAGTGCAGTATTTCCTTACCGGAGAGAGTGAGGTGGTAGCGCTCAGACCCAGATAAGGAGAAAGACAGAGGGTCATCCTCAGAGCTAGAGGGAGACTCCAAACCCAGCTTCAGTACCGCTTTCTTCCTCTTGAGGATTCGACTGCGGCTCACAGCAGGCTCTGCAGAGAGTAGGTCAGGGATATCGAAGATACTGTCGCAGGAGGGCCAATGCTTCAAGAAGCTGCAGGGACAGGGAGCAGGAGCATTCACCACGGGGCACTCGAGCAACACTGCACTACCCAATACTGATCCACCCAAACACATCAACACTGCATACCCAATAGTGATCAACACAAACACATCAACACTGCACTACCCAATACTGATCAACACAAACACATCAACACTGCATACCCAATACTGATCAACACAAACACATCAACACTGCATACCCAATACTGATCAACACACACACACATCAACACTGCATACCCAATACTGATCAACACACACACACACACATCAACACTGCACTACCCAATACTGATCAATACAAACACATCAACACTGCACTACCCAATACTGATAAAAAATAAGGGAGTAAAAATATTTGGAAGGAGAACCAATATTTCCAAACATGGGTTCCTAGGGGGAACGAATATTCATTCCTGAAGGGAAGAAATATTCGGGGGGAAACATATATTCACTGGCACATACGTTTATCCAGACATAACCCTAAGACAAATAAAAAATAATAAAATGATATTTGAAACTACAGATTCTGAATCTCTTAATATATTGTGCTAGAGAATGTGCAGATTTATCACAACTGGGCAAAAGCACTTCTCTACATATATGTAAATGTAAGAGTGGCAGACTTACAGATGCACACAGACCCTGTCCCGCCAGACAATGCTATCCTCAATAACTTGTGCTAAAGAATCCTCACCATGACATCACACAGACGGACAGGGCACCTCCACGCCCCCTGGATCCTGATCCTCTATAACACTAAAATATATGATGCCCTGACTGTTCCGGTGGCCAGGGAGGATGACAAACCCTGTTACAAATACATACTGGAACAGCAAGACTCCAGCATGACTTGGGTTTACCTCTCATTGTCCAGTTTAGTGGGATTGCCCAGGGCCGATTCCAGCTTCTTGCTTCCCAAAGATTCCTGAGGATTACAACTCAACATCATTAACACCCTTACAAAACCCCTGCACAGTGATATGGTAAAATATAAAATGATCCCACTGTTGTACCATTCTAGCAATCACAGTCTCATCCCAGTGTAGATGCCCTTGTGCTACCGTTTCCCTTCAGTACAGAGTCATTGTAATATGTAGCAGTCCTTCACATGATTCATTTGTGATCCAGTACAAATTAAATTCACTGCTGGACTTAGAGGCTGGTAATCATTGAGGAGTGGTATCCACCCAGAAAAATGTAAACACCTGCGTGTCTGTGTAATATGTGTCTAAGTGAGAGTGTCTGCGAGTATCAGCATGTGTTTGTGTTATACGCATCTGTGTGTCTGTGTGATATCTGTATGTCTGTCTGCATGTCTGTGTGATATCTGTCAGTGTGTCTGCCTGTGTGTCTCCGTGCTATATGAGGCTGACCGAGGAGTCAGAGGCCCCGTCCATAATGGAGTCCAGCCTCCCTGGCAGAGACAGGAAAGAGGAGCTTCCCAGCTCAGAGTGCTCCATGAACACATCCATCTCCACAGTGAGGGGTTCTGAAGGCTGGGGCTCTGGGTCTTCCACTGTTACCTGAGAGAACAGAGAGCGTGGTTACAGAGGGGAGGGGGAAAGAACAGGTGGTGGAGAGGAGGAAGGGGAGTGCAGGGAAGAAGAGAGGGAGAGGAGGGAAGAGGGAGAGGAGAGAGAGAGGAGATGGTGGGATACCTTGCTGCGTGTTCTCCTGAAGAGGAAAATGAAGAGCAGGTAGATCGGACACACCAGGACAGCGATGGTCATCCCCACAGCGATGGTCTCTGCGTTTACAAACACATGGGCCGAGACTCGACTCCTGCAGGAAGAGAGAGAACATAGCTGCTACTATTATTATTATTATTATTATTATTATTATTATTATTATTATTATTATTATTACCCATTACAAATCTCATCTGAAGTGATATCTGGTACTAGGTCATTTCACCTCAGCAGTGCTTTTGGAGAATGTTACTGACTGAAAGTATGCCAGTCAATAGGGGAAGCAGCTGGTTGGTTAATGTCAGGAAAGAAGGCATTTAAGGGGTGGGAACAATGTAATTCTCCAGGTAACCAAGTAAATGCAGATCTACCTGAAAGTAAGACTTTCAAACAGAGATTTCTTGAACTTAGTGTAGTACCAGATGCTTGAAAATGAAACTACATGTTTAATGTACATGTGTTACTTTCAGAACTGCACGACAGGTAAAATTCTTGAAATTGTAGAGAACATTGACTGACCTGGTGTGTTTGTCCCCCACCGCCCCGTACCACAGTGCCCCTGCTGCCAGGTAGAGGTACAGCAGAAGGGCGCAGCAGGTGACTCTTTGCACCCGGGTGAATCGGCTTCGAGGGGGGCGCTCCCACACTGACACCCACAGGTGCCCATCCCACACCCCCCGCAGCAGCTGGGCACCCAGAATCCGATAGAACCCACGTAGCTCCTGAGGGCCTATCAGACAGACGGCAAACACAGGAAACATGTGAGGACAGACCCCCCTGGAATAAAGTCTGTTTTAAACAATAGCCCGACAGTGCTCTCCCATTGTTTACTGTGGCGATCAGCTGTTCTGTTATTGTTCAACAATGAAACTGCAAATAAAGCATGACACCAATTAATCACACCTGTTCTAAAATCACTGCTTACTGGTACATAAGTTCTGTTCACCTTCCTACAAAAAGGATATTACTGCTCTAGAAAGAGGGCAAAGAAGAGCAACCAGAATTATTCTAGGTTTAAAAGGCATGTCATATGCAGACAGGCTAAAGGAATTTAATCTATTCAGTCCTAAACAAAGAAGACTATGTGGCGATCAGATTCAAGCTTTCAAAATTCTAAAAGGTATTGACAATGTCAACCCAGGGGACTTTTTCGACCTGAAAAAAGAAACAAGAACCAGGGGTTCTCCAGTAATGTTGTTGAAGCTGACACACTGAGATCCCAACACCCAGTGTGCTACACTATATATGAGCTTAACATGCAGCCTACAGCACTCAGTATTCCCAGGTGGACTCCCATCCAAGTACTAACCAAGCCCAACATTGCTTTGCTTAAGCATTGCATGGTAAGTTCGATCTGAAGAGCTTTTTGCCGTCAGAGACGTTGCCCAGGGGTCACTACAAGGAAGTAGCTCTTCTTGACCCCCTGTGCTACAGTGATTATTTCAGACAATGGTAAATAAATCACTTTAAAAAGCTGTAGTATGCTGGTGATAACTGCATTGCTGTAGCATGTTCCTCTGTATTAAACACTCTGGGCTCAATTACGTCCCTGTGGCCAGGGACACACCCCTGGGGGGAGGTATATAAACAGAAGAGTTCCTCACAGGCAGCGAGCACCTCCTTTTCCACCATGCCTTCGTTCCTCTCGTTCTCCACAGACAGCCAGTCCTCTACCAGGAAGAAGTACATGTTGTCCGTCTGTCTGTCCCACACAATGACATACTGCAGGTACCAGGAAGGGTCCAAACCTGAGGGCACAACACCCAGATAACAACACAGGCTGCAGGCTTCAAAACCAGGCTGGAGGCTGGGCAGGGACACTCAATTCAATTACATTCTAATGATCTTTATTGGTATGACAAGCAGTGGGAAATTCAATATACCACATGTACAGCAATATAGAACGTACGTGTGTGTGTGT
This sequence comes from Polyodon spathula, assembly GCF_017654505.1. Taxonomy (NCBI): domain Eukaryota; kingdom Metazoa; phylum Chordata; class Actinopteri; order Acipenseriformes; family Polyodontidae; genus Polyodon; species Polyodon spathula. The sequence goes on from NC_054553.1 coordinate 19,698,092, forward strand.
GTGTGTGTGTGTGTGTGTGTGTGTGTGTGTGTATATATATATATATATATATATATATATATATATATATATATAGCTCTGGAAAAAATTAAGAGACCACTGCAAAATTATCAGTTTCTCTGGTTTTACTATTTATAGGTATGTGTTTGGGTAAAATGAACATTTTTGTTTTATTCTATAAACTACTGACAACATTTCTCCCAAATTCCAAATAAAAATATTGTCATTTAGAGCATTTATTTGCAGAAAATGACAACTGGTCAAAATAACAAAAAAAGATGCAGTGTTGTCAGACCTCGAATAATGCAAAGAAAATAAGTTCAGATTCATTTTTAAACACAATACTAATGTTTTAACTTAGGAAGAGTTCAGAAATCAATATTTGGTGAAATAACCCTGATTTTTCAAGCACAGCTTTCATGCTTCTTGGCATGCTCTCCACCAGTCTTTCACATTGATGCCAAAGCTGTCTGATTCCAGCCTTGCTGAAGCACCCCCAGATCATCACCGATTCTCCACCACATTTCACAGTGGGTGCGAGACATTGTGGCTTGTAGGCCTCTCCAGGTCTCCATCTAACCATTAGACGACCAGGTGTTGGGCAAAGCTGAAAATTGAACTCATCTGGGGGTGCTGCTGGAATCGGGCAGATTTGTCTTTGTGAAGGGCGCATGAATCAAGCCAAGTATAAGGTTGTCCTGGAAGAAAACTTGCTTCCTTCTGCTCTGACAATGTTCCCCAACTCTGAGGATTGGTTTTTCCAGCAGGACAATGCTCCATGCCACACAGCCAGGTCAATCAAGGTGTGGATGGAGGACCACCAGATCAAGACCCTGTCATGGCCAGCCCAATCTCCAGACCTGAACCTCGTTGAATACCTCTGGAATGTGATCAAGAGGAAGATGGATGGTCACAAGCCATCAAACAAAGCTTGAATTTTTGCGCCAGGAGTGGCATAAAGTCACCCAACATCAATTTTTTCCAGAGCTGTATATATATAATAACAGTATGAGTAGATGTATTGAAAAGCTTCTTCTGGATTTGGTCCAGTAAAGAATAAAATGAGTCTCTGTAACCAACCGACAGTGAAGAGATTGTTTCAGAGTCTCTCTGGCCTTTTAGTTTAATTTGTCTCTGTTCCCTATGAGTCCCATCTTAGGTGTTAAGTCCATAATAGTGAGGACAATTTTCTTTTCAAGCACTCATGGGGGCATTTTTCAGCACTCACCAGTGTTGTCATGCCACACCCTGATCTTCCAGATCTCTCCCAGATTGGCGTCGGTCTCGATCTGGAACTCATCCAGGCTGTTCCTGTTGAAGGCCCCATCCTTGTCCAGGTGCCGTGAGCCGCTCTTATTGAGCCCGTACAGGCTGATCCCAACGTGGGCGCTCGTGCCTACAGACAGGGTACAGGGGGTCACTGTCCCATTGCTCAACCCCCACAGACCTGCTTCTGAAATGACTCCTAAAAGCTGATTCTGTGAAGTGGTTACAGACCACTGGTTTCTGTTCTCTCTATTATTTTGTATTGCGATTGCCACAGTATGGGGGACATAAATTAACGGTCATTTCTAAAACCACCTCACTTCAGAAATTCAGCTTTAAGGAACGGCCCTTGAGGATGAAAAAGGACATTAAATTTAGTGCGCTTGGTAAATAATGATCTAAGCAGAAACAGCATTAGAGAATGATAGAGATCACACACAACAGGATATTAAACTCAGGGTCGGGGGCAATTCCTGTTTTTCAAAATCCATTACCTTTCCAATTCTTTTTAAAATCAATTCATAATTGTTGTGATTGTTCAACTCCATTCCTTTGTAGCCAATGTAATCGACTAACAGTGTCTTCAAGTTAAGTACTTTACTGCCACTATGAGAAGCTAATTTTAACCGAACATTGGTAATGGGAAATATGTATATTGTATATTTTTGGGTTAATTGTTGTAAATAGATTAATTTAATTAACTGTTTAACTGCTGTGGCGCTGTGCCAGGGAAAATTAACTGTCTGCGCAGAGCAGCAGCTGAAAGCAATCAGCTGTTCCAGTGGGCAGGTGGGCGTGTCTCATCAGAGGAGCGTCAGTATAAAAGCATAGCGATCACTATGATCGGGGCTGGTGCAGGGCCTGCTGTTTTCACGGCACCTGTGATTTATAGTTTGTTGTATTGTGTTTTATTTTTAGTGTTTGTTTTTTTTACAGTCTTGTACCGTCCTCTGTGCGCTACCGTTGCTGACAGCATCTCATGACATTATTGCTTGTTTTTTTGTTTTGTGTGTTAACAAATACTGAGCGCCATGCTGGCGTGTCTCACTGCACTTCTGTGTCTCTGTGCCTCCATTCCAGCTCTCACCTTCCTGTCTGCCTGCTTCAGTGCAGGAACAACACAGAAGAATGCCACAGTAGGACAGCTTTTTAGCAGCCTAGTTGAGCAGTGACTGACCTGAGCCCTTGGTCCAGCCGGTCTTGACCATGACCCTGTAGTGGTATCGGCCAGGCTGTCCACAGAGTGGAATGACTCCCACGTGGGTCACGTCAATGTCGTCCAGTTTGTGTGCTATCAGTGCTGTAGCCAGGTAAATGGCCAGTAGGACAGCGCAGGTGATGACTGCCACGTGGCTGTGGACCGGACCCTGGGCCTGAAACAGAGTGGACAGGAAATGAGCTCAGAGCTGGACACACAACACACAGCATCCATCAACACATACAGACTGTCTAACCTCTTCACTACTGCTTTAGCTGGATCTGCTTTCTGAAAGGCAACTACAATAAGAAACAACTCACAAACCCCTACATGAAATGTCTGACAAGCTGACATTAAAAAGACCTTTAGCAGAGTCGTAAGGGTTAAACTGAGTGACAGACAGCAGGAATCAACTCCCCAGTAATGTTGTTGAAGCTGACACCCTGGGATCCTTCAAGAAGCTGCTTGATGAGATTCTGGGATCAATAAGCTACTAACAACCAAACGAGCAAGATGGGCTGAATGGCCTCCTCTTGTTTGTAAACTTTCTTATGTTCTTATGTTCTAATTTGCTAAAAGGAAGCAGCAGAGGCAGCTGTTTATTGTGTAGACCTGTTTATCCAAAATGAAGAGAAAATACAAGCAATGCTAGTGCTAACAAGAGGTAAGAAATGTATTTTAAAACCTTGGTTAAGACTCCTTTGTATATAGGACCAGTGATAAGGTTGCTAGTGCTCATTAGAGGTAGGAAAGAGTTTTTTTAAAGCTATGGTTAGTACTCCTTTAAAGTAAGACCAGTGATAATGTTGCTAGTGCTAATGAGAGAGCAATAAATACATTCTAAAGCCTTGGTTAACACTCATTTATGGGGGGCAGTGACCAGGTTGCTAATGCTAACAGAAGGTAAAACATGGGTTTGTTGGTTAGTGTTCCTTTATAGGGAAGCAGTGGTAATGTTGTTAGTGCTAATAAGAGTTAACAGTGGAGTGTAAAGCTTGGTGGGATGGCTCTGTCTGCTGTTACTCACGGGAGGCAGGAAGACCAGGGCGTCTGGGTAGATGAAGAGGCTGGCTCCGAAGACAGTGAGGTGCTGGGTAAGGCAGTGTGCCTGCTTGAGGCTGGCCCGCTCCAGGGGGCTCAGGCCCTGCGTGCTCCAGAGCTTCTCCTCCAGGCTGAAGAACTGGCAGAGCGATGAGAATACAGTCACCCTGGCCTGCACCTGTGCCTCAGATAGGACGCTGCTCACATTCACAAAGAACTGCCGCACCGTGTCGTTATACCTGCCACCACCAGGGGGAGAAACACTCACATTACTAATTGAGAGAGGCATTACTGATGCAGCTGATAGAACGAGTCACAGAACCTTCACTGCACTACAGGTTGATATTCATGAAGCTGTTCTAGACTCTTCCTGGCTTGCAAACAGATGTCTTTAACTTGATGTAGTGTCTGTGACTGGTAGAATGACTGCGAATCATTGGGATAAAACAACTAGTTGACTACTAACCACTTTAAAAAATATATAATTATAAAATGACTGGTGCTCAATTTGTGTACAGTTTTGTAAACTGCTTTAAAACTGCTTGGAGTCTTTTAAACGTACTTTTCAAAGTTATAAAATGTCATTAATATGTAATGGATTGCAACCACAACTGAACTACTGTCCATCTGAAACTGCACACTCGACAAAGACTTTATTATTAAAGTATAAACTTCGTTAGTTCGTTACAAGTAGCACTTTAAACATACACAAACATGCTGCTTTGAAATTGAAGTGAGGGATTAGCAGAGTACCATTCAACTATTCAGTGTTAAACCTAACCCTATGTACTGTTTACTATAACATGTGTTTCTTTGAAACTGCCTATTAGAGAGCTGTGTAGTGAATGGAAGTGCACAGCATTGTAGTAGCTGGAGCCCCTTCAAGGCACTGGCTGTATGACTCACAGGGGGGACAGGAAGACAGTGTGTTCCCCAGCGGCCCAATCAGAGTGCTGGAAGAGGGAGACTTCCTCCATCAGAGAGTGCTGGGATTCACTGGGGCCCGGTCTCGCGTCAATGTAGATCCGTACAACGGCATTCCCCTCCTGCTTCGAACCTGGAACAGAGAGAAGCAACTGCGTGAAGAGGCAGTGCTGTTAGGATATTGAGGGAACACCAATTTACAATGACCTACATTTATATATTAGGCATTCATAAAGCAACTTGCAGACTTTTCTTTCATATGTTATGTGTTATTGTGGTTTGACTCTGAGCTTAGGTGCTGTTTTTTGTTCTACTTCCTTCCAGTTGTCATAGAAATTTATAATGCAAGCTATATCAGACAGTGCCTTTTATAGAACTAAGAGCCAGCGCCATCTAAAGAACAGACACTGAGGATTACATTCTTTTTCTACTGCTGGCAATATACAGCTGTGCACTAGATGGCACTGACAGTTACTGAACTAGCCAGGCAACTAGAACTAAACAGCAGCTCCTGCCTCAAGCATATTAACATAAAAAATATAAGAAAGTACAAAATATATACCCTGTTCCACCTGATTTCCACCCAATTGTCCAATATGCTAAAGGGGAAAAAGTAGGGATGGGCACCAATATCAATATTTTGATATGATATCAATATCATTCAATATCGATAATAATTTTCATATAGCGATATCGTGGGATTAAAAAAAAGAAATGTATGTAAGCTTGCTGAGACATACTTTTTATTGCTAATACTGCTAAAAATACAAATGGACTTTTATAAACTGAGTATGCACTAATTATTATGACACACAAACAGTATATGCTAATTGAAACAGTTTAATAGAGCAGTGCTGAAACTTATTACACGTTTTTAAAAAGACAGGTACAATTTAAATAAAAAAACATAGTAACTCCCCTTCATAGTCACAGAGGTAGCTATGTTATTTGCATGCATGCTGCACAAGCACCATTGGCCAACCGTTTCATATGGAAAGATCAGTTAACATCTATATGTTTGATATTGCAATTGTGCTATTATATTTCTGTGTTTTGGAAGACTTTGAAATTATCGATATCAATATCAAAACACGTGCATGATATCGATATACAATTTTCATATCGTTGCCCACCCCAAAGTGTTAATATGTAATATGTTAAAATTTAACCTGATCTTTTAACCCAGAAGCAATACAAATGAACATATTGTTGCAGTGTGTGCTCTGTACCTGGAGGCAGAGTGAATCTGAAGGAAATGTACAGGCCAGCCTCCGGGTTGCTGTTGACAGCCTTCACCGTGAAATTGACCGAGCCCTGTGGAGGGATTGTGACGTCACTAGCTCCGCTTTCATCCCCAGCCTGATTCGGCAGGACCACCTGAATGGCGTTTTCATTGGACAGGTTTGCAATGGGAATGGGCTGGCCCTGGGGAGTGGTGAACTCCATGGCAGCAAGGCCGGTGGAGATGGGGTGTGCGTGCGGCAGGCTAAGTGAAAAGGGGTTCACTTCCATCTGCATCAGGATCTGCACCACCTCCCTACTCTGCTCTAACTGGCTGCTTAGTGCCCGGGGGATGTAAAAGTTGCAGTTTTGTGAAAGCCTGGTGCAGAGCAGGTTGCTGGGGTCGGCCCTGTGGCCCTGGATCTGGATTTCAGGGACTCCTAGGCTTAGTGTCTCCTCCCTGGGGACCCGCGAGCGCATCAGGGACCTCATGAGCGCCAACATGAGGCTGAAGGCTGACACTGTGAGTTCAGAGCTCTGGCCTGCTGTTGTGTTGTTGTAGTCTGCTGCGGCCATCGAGCCACCTTTAAGAGTAAACAGGAAAATGTTATTGATGTCAGCTCTATCATACATTTAGCACATTCATGTGTCCACTAACTTTATCCCCACATACAATTATGTTGCCTCACCACCAGAAATCCCCACAGCAGCTCAAAAGGTTCAGTGGGTGCCTGTGAGCTACCGGCCCCTGGAAGACAAAGGCCAGCCCTGCAGGTGTTTACTCAAGCTCACCAGGTGGCTAGCCTGTAAACCTAACAAGGCTCATGACAGCAGTACTGATGCTAACATATATCCCTGTTCTAACTCTGTCTGAACGAAATGCACCAGCCAGTCCAGAACAATCTAAAGGTGCTGGGGCTTACTAAATGACTTTTTAAAAAGGAATGTTCCCTGGCCAGTTCTAACAGGGCTCGCTGGTCCTCAAGCCAGGTTTAGAGAGGAGGCTCACCCAGGATCTGCAGGATGTTTGTGCCAGTGGAGGTGGGGGTGGCGTCGCCCCGCACCAGCTCCTCTCCGATGATGGAGATCATCTTGTGGGTGACCTCAAGGGTCCTATGCTGGCACTCCTCACACACAAACTCCTGGGGGACAACCTGCAGACAGGAGCGAGGAGAACCACACGCACTTGATAAAGGACCATGGCAAGCCCACATAAAGTTCAAATATTCAAATCTATTATTACCTTGATTAACATGGCAAAAAAAATCTCTTCATCTGCTCACATTCTGAAAACTTAGCAAATCTCATGACAAGTGAATCAGCAGTTCTCTAGAAATCACACGTTTGGCATAAAGACATACACAGGCTGATATAACCATATAAATCATCTGTAAAATCACTAGGGTCTTGTCTTTTTTTTTTAGCTGGCACAAGGCAGTGTCATGTTTGAAACTAACTTACTTACTGTAAAAAGTGAAACTCCAATCTGCCAACCCAATGTACAATAAAAGACAATGAACTGATCTGACATATCAGATTCATAACTCATTGTTCTGAGATGGTAGTACAGAACATTCAAGTGCTTATTCAAATTGTGTCTTTTTTAGGCCTCCCAGCTCAATCTGTTCAATGCAACACATTCAAATTCTTCAAGTTTGGTGGGGATGGTGGTTATATGGAGGTTGGCATCTGTGGTAAAGACAGTTTCTATCTCTATTGAGAAGATGAGATGGTGGTTATATGGAGGCTAGTGTCTGAGTCTCACCACACACTGTGCCAGGGCAGCGCTGAGCTGCACCACATCCTGTATGGTGGAGATGTTGAGTGAGGTCAGGGCTCGCGTGATGTTGCTGCGGATTGAGATTCTGTCTCCCAGCTCCTCCTCGCTCACATTCCTGTCCTGAAAACAGAGAAAAAACAACATGAAGCCCTTGATTACTGTACACCACTGACCATAGCTCATCAACAGTTCATACCGGACTGCCACAAGACTGCTCCCTGTCACTTCACCATTATCTGCCTTGTGGAGTCTTTTCAGAAGTTTGCTACCAAATAATATAGGCAGATTAGAAAGAAAAAGCCAAATTACTAACTGCCCGATAAATAAAATGTATATATGATTTACAGAAGGCTTGTTGCTGCTTTAGAGGATATGAAAGCAGGTAATGGGCTCATGAAATATACTGTGAGATTCTAAAACACCCAGCATTGTGACTGAACAACTAAAGACACCACAAAAAACACATCTGCATTTCGTTACCATGAGCTACAAACAAACCATCATCACATCCTTTCATTTTCAGAACTTGGCAGTCCATTAAAGTGTTAATGATGCCTGCGGTCTGGAATAGAAAAACTCTCTTCAAAAGGATTATAGCAGCTTTTATTACCTATATAGAGCTCACATTTGTAGTTTTGAACATATTATAGCAATATGTATTTTCATTTAAAACATGGCTATCTGGTACCACCCTAGGTTAAAGGAAGCTTTCAGTTTGCATGCCTTATTTCAGGTGGTCCTGCGCTTCGTAGGTCATTTCACCTGGAGGGTGCAATTCTCTCCTCCCTTTCAATATCATTAACCATCCAGACCCTAATTCTCTCCTTATCTCATCAGCTAAAAGCCCTCTAAATTACATTACTGAGTAAAGATCTGTGTTAAAGCACTGAATTACAGCTCTGTGTTACAGCTCTCAGTTACAGCTCTGAGTTATAGCTCGGTGTTAATGCTCTGTGTTAAAGCACTGAATTACAGCTCTGAGTTACAGCTCTGAGTTACAGAGAGGCTAGAGACCTTAAAAAGCAGTCTAGGTGAGCGAAAAGAGAATTAGAGAGATAACTGCGGCAAAAAGTAAACTTAATCCAAAAGGATTTCTTAAATATGTTAATTCTAAAAGAAAACTGAAAGAGGAAGTCAGTAGTTCACATGACAGCAGTGGTAACTTAGTGACTAAAGACAACCAAATTGCAGATGCACTTAATCAGTATTTTGTACAAGTATTTCCAAAGAAGGGTTTATACAATATACCAAGGTTAACAGAATGTACACAAACATTGTTACCAGAATTTGTTATAGAAAAGAATGAAGTACTAATGCAGCTAGCAGCACTTAAAATAAACAAATTCCCAGGGCCCGATGGAATCTGCCAAGGAGTCCTCAGGGAGACGAGAGAACACATTTTTAAACCAATATGTTTCATATTCAATAAATCTATTAATAATGGAGCAATCCCACAGGACTCGGAAATTGGCAGGAGGTGACTACTAGAGAGGACAAGGATAGTGGACAAGAGAATCCTCCCTCTCCTACGTGTCGAGACGCGTTAACATACACACACACACACACACACACACACACACACACACACTTCTGGTTTCAGTGTTTTCTTCTGACTTTTCACCTCTCCTTTATGAATTTTTTCACAATGAACAGCTTCTCTGATTTAATTTAGAAACCAAGATACATTAAAAAATGGTCAGGGTCATTTTAAAAGGGGTGTTACAGTCAAACACCACGAAAGCCACAATGCTGGAGAGTAAATGACTCCTGAAAAGAATATTACGTTAATTTAAGGTAGGGATAAGGAAAGGTCACATGTTTGTGACGGATCATTACCATTCTGCTAATTTGCATATGTTTTACACTGTGTTTTGTATAATTTACAGCAGTTCTGACAACGCGCCTGAAGAAGATGCCAGCGCCCACAGTGAAGTAAAGTTTGCTTTAAAATGTTTTTAAACCTCATTCTGTTTAGAAAAACAACCTTGATCGCACATGTACCAGCAGAGGAAGCGGAATTGATCATATCAAGTGATCATATCCCGTATATGAAAAAACATCACTCCACAGCAAGCAGTTCTCAGAAATCCTGCTATGATGTCAACACGAAATGTGCTGTAAACAGACTGAATGGGCTAACACTACTTCTAAAACTGAGGCACACAGATATAGAGAACATTTTTGAATTCCTAAAAACCGATTTCTTGTAGGAAATCTGTGTGCTGACTGACCCTTACTCACAAGTGATTTTTACTGCATATAATTCATTGTGTCTTAATATTTTGCCAGAAGACATGCATTTTTTGTATTGTTTAAAAGAATAGATGTAAAGAAATGTTTTAAAGCTTAAAATCGAAAAGTCACCATATTGCTTTTTGCCTGTATGCCATAGGCTAGAAAGATGAATTTATATATTTAAAAAAAATAAATAAATCTAAGATTTTTATGCAACAACCAATGAGGTATGTCTTTGCTAAAGTTCACAAAACAAAATTCAATGTACAGTCATCTTTTTCAGACCAAAAAATTGGTTAATAAATATTTAAATAGATATCGGTCTTGTTAAAACGCAATTTGACCTTTGACCATTTTTTGGTCTCAGAATGCATATAAAATGGCCCAATCTTAATTAATTGTTAATAATTTACTTTATTTAAATAATAAATAGTTGAGAAAACAAAAATAATTAAATTGTTAGTTATTTTTAAAACCTTTCCTTAGCCCTACCTTAACTCTCTCAGATAGTGGTACACAGTAGTACAGAGGAGTCATCTATTCAGGTGATGATATAATGTTTTTGAAAGCTATAGGAAGGCACACTAAGCTGACCAAAAGGATAACAAGCTGGCTGTCCAGAGATTCCTTGGCAGGACTTGTGCAGTCAGTGTGCAGACTACAGGGAGAGAAAGGCTGCACGACGTTAAAGAACTCACACATTCAAACAACCAGGAGCGCAAAGAAACCCAGACCACTAAGGTACCTTATTACTAATTAGATTAAATCATTGTACTCAGTATTTCTGGTTGTTCGTTAGTCTGAATTTAGTAATCAGAGTCAATATAGAGGCTAGGGTTAACACTGTTCATTGCTGTTTGGGTATGAGCTACTCTCTCAAAGCTACACGTGTAAAGTTTTTTGGGTTTTGTTTTTGTTTTTTAAATTTATATCCTTCGCAGGATACGATTTCTGAGCATCTATATGAAATGAAATTACAAATCTTCGGGCAACCCTAATGGAGGCACATTTACAGTATTGGTCTTCATCGGATTTTTTTTTAAGTCTGAGTTGTTAATGTAAATGAGGCTTAGAAGAATTATTATGCAATACAAAACCATGTCACCAGACTACTTTTAAACACCTTGCCCCCCCCCCAAGAATTAATTCTGTGGACGCCCATGACAACATGCACCCCAAACCACACCCTTGATTCAACACCATCATCTCTAAGGCTATACTAAAGGACTCTTATACTGAATTCTAGTTTAGTTTCTGAGCATCTATATTTAAATGCCCCCTCTTCTGGTCCCCCTCTTCTGGTCAAGTGTCCTGGGATCTTGACAGATATGTCTTATGTTTTTATGTTCTAAAGCTCTGAGTTTCTGTTCTGTGTTAAAGTTCTGTGTTGGGGCTGGTCCTCAGTCTGGTGCCCCCACCTGGTTGAGTGCGCTGATCAGAGCGATGGAGTAAGGGATCACTTCCTGGGGGTTCCCCTGCTGCACCACGCCCCACAGCTCTGATTGGCTCTTGTTCTTCAGCCAATCAGTGATGCTCTGGAAACCTGAGGGCAGCAGAGGCATGGAGACTGACAGAGTCCTGCAACAGAGAGTAAGAGAGAGAGAGTTGAAAACATGAGAGAGTGGAAGAGGAGAAGAGAAGAGATAAAGAAATGAGAGGAGAGGAGACTAGAGGAAACAACAGGAGAGGTAAGGAAAGTCAGTTTAACACAGGGGGGGTCTGTGTGTGGTGTGTGTTTCTGACCTGTTGAATGCGGTGGTCTTGGCCCCCAGGGAGTTCTCCACCTGGATCAGCACAGTGATGGTGCTGAAGGCCCCGGGTGGTCCCAGGGGAAGCAGGCTGCTGAAGCTGGGCTTGGTGCCCCTGTAGAGGGTGAAGCGATGGCACTGCCTGCAGCCCTCCAGACACAGCTCTGCCACCATGCTGAAGATGAGCTGAGAGGGGGTGCTGTCTGCATCCCTCCATCCTGCAATGGAGACAGGGCGGTCTGGCACTCGACACAGCGTGATACAAGAAACTGAACAGAGACAGGGCGGTCTGGCACTCTACACAGCGTGATACAAGAAACTGAACAGACAGGGTGGTCAGGCACTCGACACAGCATGATACAAGAAACTGAACAGAGACAGGGCGGTCAGGCACTCGACACAGCATGATACAAGAAACGGAACAGAGATAGGGCGGTCAGGTACTCGACACAGCATGATACAAGAAACTGAGGGATCCACAGAGCCTTTTACTCAAAGAGTAACAAAGCTAAACTAAACATCTGACTACCTTAAAACTACAAATATCAAATAACAACTAAAAATGTACAAACAGATCTCTTTAGTGACAAATCTGTTGTCTACAGAAAGATAAATAAATAAATAAATAAATAAATAAAAAATCTCACTTGCAATGGGGCTGATCCTTTCAAAAACATGATCATTTCAGATGATACGATAATCAATAACAATTTTGTGTGTAGCTGTGCTGTCTTTGGCAGTGTGTGTACCTGTACACTCAGTGTACGTACGTACCAGTGCAGTTTGATGTGACAGGAGTCTCCAGCAGGTAGATGGCAGTATCAGGCTGCAGTGTGCAGGTTCCTCCACTAGGGGGGTGATTGGGGACCAAGGTGATGCTGGCAGAGCCCCACAGAGCCCCCTGTGGGTCAACCACGTTCAGGGTGAAGGTGTAGTTCACCCCATCCCTCAGCACCCCCTGCCTCACCACCAGGTCAGGGAAAAAGGGGCCCGTGGAGGTGCTCACTTTGTCCAGATCCAAAACCTCTTCACCGCCTCGAACGACAGCCTCCCAGTGGAACTGAGGGGAGTAAGACCCGTAACGCTTCATTCATGTATATTACTACACTGTACTTTAATTCAAGCTATCAAGAATGTCTTTCTTTTTAAGAAAATGTGGTTTATTTCAGGACTTGTTTCTATGATAAGAAAAACTAAGAATAATAGTAAAGTAATAGTAAAATGAATTCCCTTGCTGGCTCTTTTTTTGTAGCTTTCAAGACAGATAATTAATTAATTTGTATTATTTTAGAAAAAGTATTCCTATATTATTGAGAAAAATCTGAGATTAAAATCAGAAACAACTAATTTTAGCAGTATGAAATATATATATATATATATATATATATATATATTATATATATATATATATATATATATATATATATATATATATATATATATATATATATATATATATATGTATATATATATATATATATATATATATATATGAGTATCCGTACAATATATAATATATATATATGTAACTGTATATGTAACTGTATTCATCACATTTTTAATACTCCTCCCAATATAAAACTATACTATTCTATACTTTTACCATGCACGTACAGATGCATCCACTTATGCAGGTGCACTCCACATATACAGATGCACTCAACTTATACAGGTGCAATTCTTGTAACGGATCCTCTTAGAACGCAGTTCCATTTTCAACGTATTGAGGAGACATGTCCCTGTCAAATAGCATGGGTTTTAATGGGGAATTACCCTGGTTAAAACAGACTAATTTGTAACATACAGTACTGTTTAGTACATACACTTTTCCTGTTCCATAGGCAGGTCTTTTGCGTTTAATACGTACAGTTTAATACATGCAGTACCGTTTTATTAGGTACAGTTTTCCTGTTCCACAGGTAGATATTTTGCACAAATAAGGTACATCTGGTACAGTAAATGACAGTCACAGCAGCATCTGTGATGTCGGGCAGGAAAAAGAGTTGATGTTTACTTTTAGTCTTCTATGGGTTTTTTTGCACATCCGTTATACAGTTTAAACAAATAACGTATACAATTTTAATTGCATTTAATGAAAATATGTATTTGTAAAATTATAATACTTATTACATTGTACGGCCCATAGGGACGTGTTTTATACAAATACCAAACTCCTGTTCTTTGGCAATTAAGCTTTCTTGTATTGTTTATATTTAATGCTCTTCTGTTCGCAGTTACATACAGCATTTCGAATTGTTTACTACGCACTTCATTATAAAGTACAGATTTTCATGGTCCTTTGGAGTCCGTTATAAGGAATGCACTTGTACCATGAATTCATCATGCCTTACTACTCTTTACATTACTTTTACCGCAGTAAAAGGGCAGTGGCGACAAACATACCTGTGCCCGGCTGCTGCAGGAGGGGCAATATCCGGACAGGGTGACGTGGACACTCTGACTCACTCCATAGCTGGAAAGGGCACTGCAAGAGAGGCACGCTATCGACACAGGCAAGACCTGACCAGGCTTCATTGTCACCTGAGAGACAAGAAAAGATTGTAGGTGACAAACAAAGAGAGAGAAAGAAAGAACTACTGATATAAGAGCACTCTTATAAAACAGCAAATCTTCTTGGCAAAAAGCTGTGAATTAGTTGAAGCCATTAATCCCTGGACAACATACAATACAGTCTAGGAATACGAGGAGTAAAGGGCTGAAGGAGGGTAGTCAGGACAACAGGGCAAAAGTGCACACAACACAACCCGAGGCTCAAATAACTGACATAAAGGGTGACCATGCAAAACACAGAGAGAGAGAAAGAGAGACTCACGGTCTGCATGGTGGAGACACATTGCTTCCCTGCTTTGCGGACAGTTACAGTGAAGATGTAGACACTTTCAGGCAACAGATTCTCACTGGACAGGGTCAAGCTACTGTGGTTGACCAGGTGCTGGGGAATGCAGGAAGGAGCGGACATGTTCTGTAGGGAGATCAAGCAGAGAGTGTCAATTTTTCCTACAGATGTATTGCTCAAGTGTCATAGTTGAATGAGTGCTATCATACAATCTAATTTACTGTCCACTCCACATTGTACTTGTTAGATCTGATACAGGAGTAACTGACTGATTGTTCTGGATTTCTACAGTGATGTCACTATCACTGGAATGAGGAAATGCAAGACATTTTATTAATTCCTGCATCTTTGTGAAGGGGCTGGGCTTTTCAAAATGGTTCAAAGCACTTTGCCAGGTCAAAATAAAACAAATCTCTAAACTCAACTCTGAACTCCACAAAATGAGTGGATAAGGGACAGTTAAATAAACAACATGTTCAAATGGCATTTACATCTACTGGATCTCAAAGGAATCTACATGTCTCTAGCATTGTTGTCTCTGTCTTTTATGCAATAAGAGTGTCTTTCCGTCAGCATTTTGGGTGGGCAACCGGACAGCAAAGCAAATGCAAAGCTAAGTTATGATATTCTGTCAACCAAAGTACTCATAAGAAGACATATTATCGATGAGTCAGGGTCAACTGTACATATTAACTTATACACAACATACAGGTAAGAAATTAATTTAAAAGCATTGTATTGAGAGCGATTATGTTGTTAGTGCTATTGAGAGGTAAGAAAATACATTCTGAAGTGGTTGCAATGCTTTTAGAGAACAGTAATGCTGTTGCCAGTGCTAATAAGAGAAGAAAATTGAAATGTTGCTTAGTTGCTCACAGAGCCATGAAGGAAAGGCCTTGCTTACCTGAATGACGCAGTCCCATTGGTACTCCATCTCATCCTCTTCCCCAACTCCAGTGTCAGGGTCATGGGAGTCAGTCCCATCCAATAGGAGGTCATCGTGAGCTGACCAGACCCTGTGGGACCCGCCCCTGATGAGGGCCACCAGTCGACTCTGCACCACTGTGATATTCAGAGTCTGTTGCTGCAGCAAAGGGGTGCCCAACAGAGCGGCTGTGAATCTCAGGCAGTAGGAGCCCAAGTCCAGAGTCAGCTTGGGGAGGATCAGTAAAGGGGTGGAGACGTCAGCACTCCCTAGGGGAACCCTATCCTGCTCCAGGCAGCTGGGACCCATGAAGACCTCCCAGGAGTAGCCAGCCCTATAAGTGGTGCAGCCTTGCAGATGTACACTGGCTTCGAAGTAGCTGGGCCTAGACTTCAGGATGTTGGTCTCCCTCTGTATCAGAATAACTTTAGGGACACTGCACTCCAGACTCCGGACTGTAATGAGCATCTGGGCAGTGGACAAGCTGACTTGGTTAAAGACTTTCACTCCAACTAAATAGGACCCTGCTTCTTGAAAGATATGGACAGCTGTGTTGTTCCTGGTTCTGTAAATTACTTCTTTCCCAGAGACGCCAAAGTTCCACTCATAGTGCAAATTGCTCCCTCCTCTTAGGACTACCCAGAAGGTCACAGTCTGGTTGGTGAAAACATCAGTACCATTAGTAGCAAGCGTAGCCTGCAGGACAGGAGACTGCACCATCAGAGCATCCGTTAAGGAATTGGAGCAAAAGGCATTGGTGGCCACCACGTTGACAGTAAGGCTTCCATCACCTGGTGGGGTATAGAAGACCTTTTGGCCCAATGCTGGGTAATCTGGGTATCCAGGAATCTGGAACAGCCACTGGTAACTTACATGGGAGCCACTGACGACCTGGGCTTGGAAGCTCACCTCTTTCTGAGCTTCAAGGACCGGAAGAGACCTGTTGACTAGTTTTAGCCCTCGAATCTTCTCCACCACTTCTACCACCAGGGATTTAGACTGGGAGCTCACGTCATTCACGGCCCTCACTGTGACATTGTGACGGCCGACCAGGAGGTGAGAACACTCATAGATGTTGTTTTGGAGATCCACCAAGAGGTTCAGGGAGGTGAAGTTCAAGGAATAGGTGATGTTGGTCCCCTTCAAGACGCTCATCTTAAAAACTATCTGGTCTTCCTCACAGACTGTAGAACGACTGACCTCCAGAGCCAAACCCTGAATGGTGTCCTGAACTGTAACTTGGTGAGATACCTCCTTCCAGCTCACGTCATTAGAAGCATTGAGGGACACCTGGTACATGGATGCTTCCTTGAAGGAATAGGAAATCTCCTGGTTGTACAAAAAGATGGGTCCTATTGTCCCAGGAAAATGCCACTCCCACTGTAGATCAGTCCCTTTTGTCGCGAAGCCATGGAGCCTCACGGTTGTATTTGACGGGACATACAATGGTTTCAAAGTGCCTAGGACCTGAAAGCTCAAATCAAACACAGGCTCCTGGACCCTTAGTTCTGTTGAGCCAGCACTAGAGCCCAGGACATTGCTGACAGTCACATTGATGATGACAGAGCCTATGGAACTGTAGACATGAGAAAGGAAGGACACATTGGAAAACAGAGGAGTCTGATCGGAGCCTGTATACCAGGTATACTGCAAGTCTGTCCCAGAATCCACACTAACAGAGATGTTAATAGGCCTGCCCACAGCCACACTGTCTCTTGTAGTTAGGACCCTAACTCCAGTAACACACTCCACAGCCCTCAGCATGATTCTCTCATCCAGCACTCCCAAGGGGTTGTTGGCTCTAAGATCCACCTGCAGATCCCCAGCTGAATTAGGAAGGAATGTCAACGAGTCCCCTTTGCTTTTCAATGCATGGGTTCCCCCCAAATGTACAGTCCATGTATAGCTTACATTGGAACCGTGCGTGATAAATGCGGTTAAAAATAAGTTTGCTTTCGTGGGGACATATCTCCCAGAAATCAAATCCTGGCTGAGGATTTTCAGTCCACGGATCCTCTCAAATACTTCTATCGTGATAGAGGCTCGTTGTTTGCTCACCAGATTTTGCGCTAATACAGAGATTCGGTAGACTCCTGGCTTGGGAAATGTATAACGGAAAGTTGACGTTCCTTCTTCCAGGAGGATGGATGGGTCTACTGACCAATAGAATTGGGCATTCCCTTCAAAGTTCACCTTAGCCATTATTATAACTGCTTGACCAACTTCTGCAGCAGTCTGGCTGGTGCTTAGAATCAATTCTGAAATAGGCGACAGGACAGAAATCTTCATGGTGGCCACTGTCCAGCTTACTGCATTCTCTCCAGTTGCAGTGACAGTAAACATTCCTGGAGTATTATAGGTATGAGAAAAGTTCTGCCCTAAACTTGGTGGTGAGCCATCACCAAAATCCCATTTAAAGGTAATATTTGTGCCACTAGTGGTTCCCACCATGAATTGGTAAGTCCTGTTGACAGTCAAAGCCCCAAGATCTTCTCCATCATGCCTGATCCAAAGCTTCCCAACAAGCTCTTGCACATGAACAAACACACTGTCACTCCGGCTACTGACATTATTGCTGGCCTCCACTGAGACCTGGTAGGTTCCCTCTTTTCTAAAGGCATAACAGAAATCTCTCAGGCCACTGATGGGCGATTCATTCTCGATTCCACTGTTCCACATGAAACGGTAAGTGTGCCGGACATCTGGGTGAGGAACTATATCAGCAATGAAACACACATCCTCATCTATGGCCACGGCAGAGCTGGAGGAGTTCAGTGTCAATGCTGTTATCATGTCTTCCACGCAGACGGTTCTCTGATAGGAAGCCGTGCCAACCTGGCTGAAGACTGTCAGATTCATAGGGTAGCTTCCTGGGCTTGAGTAGTCGTGGATCACCGTAGAATTGCCCTCCACGATGGAGAGAGGCCTTCCATCCCCAAAGCTCCAATAGAACTTCAGGTCCTTCACCTTTCTGTTCACCAAAGCCTGGAAACTGACTTCTTCCCCAGTCACTTGGCAACTTAAGGGAAGGATCCCAAGTACCATAAGTTTGTATATCTCCACTCTTATAGACTGTGAAGCACTACTGACAGAGTTGCGCACAATCACGTTGATCGTGTAATTCCCAGCTGCAGTGTAGACATAGGAGACAAAGTTGCCAGAGAGGTTGGTAAAAACCTGTCCACTGCCCATATCGAAGGTCCATGTCAGTCCAGTACCAGCTGACACAGTTCCGCTGACCACTGTGGGTGAGCCCAGCTCGTTAGGAGCATTAGAAGTCAGTTGGAGGTTGCTAATGCTTTCCCCCACGACAACAAGAAGCCAAGAAGTCACAAAGCTCAATGTGTTATTGGCCACTACTGTTAGATTGTACAAGCCGCTTGCTGTGAAGCTGTGATGCACTGTGGAATTGGGTCCCTCCAGAAAGAGGGAGCCATCATTGAAGTTCCAGCGGTAACTGATTCCGTAGGGAGAGGGACTAGGAACTGCCTCTATCTCAAGGCTTTGGTTGACCAGAGGATGGTAAGGATTCAAGGAAAGGGTCAATGCAGTCAGAGGACTTCGAACCTTCACAGGAACACTCTGCTCAGTGTGGTTGTACTTGTTAAATGCTTGAACTCGCACTGTGTAGTCACCTAAAGAGAACAAGAAACAAGGATTTCACTAACATTCAGTATAATGGAAAAGTAGACCAGTAAGTAAATATACAAATATGGGGGTAAAATAAAGAACAAATTCCCCGACCAGTTGTTTTGCACTAGAACTGATTGCTCATTAAAACATTTTCACAGATAACAAGATGTTTAGTGATCAAGAGCCCCACCCCCTGTCGTTCTGCAATATTTCATTTTTCCTAATTATTGTTGGAGGGGAGTGGATATATATTTCCATATGGATGAGCCCATAGCATGATTTAAGGGAGGACAACAGAGACATCTGACCAGATCCCAACATTCCAGGTGTAGGTAAAATTAGTATTGGTAGGTTTCCACTCACAGTTGAAATGAGTACCTATATCCCGTTTGCTCGGGCCAGAGGTGCTTGGGGTGTGTTACTCTACTGGCATAGCAATGTTCTTGAATATTCTGTTGGATGCATCACATGTTATCAGATCAGACTAGGGCAAGGACTAATGTGTTTTTGTAGCTAGTCTGTAGGGTTAAGCTTGTCTTTTAGAGGATAAGCTTGTCTTTCCTATATGTGCCCCTATGTTAATAAGTATGTAACCACCCTTATGAAAGTTTACCATGGTGAATTTATCATAGCATTTTCGTGTTTCCCATGGTTTTACTTTACTTTTCCCAAGGTTTCCTACTGTTTTAACATACTTTCACTGTGCTCTACTATACTGGACCATGGGAATACCACGATATACCATAATAAGTGTTTCTAAGAAATGTTTATTATGGTATTCCCATGGTCCAGTATAGTAAAGCACAGTGAAACCATGTTAAAATAGTAGGAAACCATGGGAAAAGTAAAGTAAAACCATGGGAAAAGTGCAAAAACACTATGATAAATTCACCATGGTAAACTTTCATAAGAGCATTGGAGGAGCCCGAGTTATAGGCTGTGCGCTAATGGCTATATGTAAATTAATGTCTCATTTTGCCATGTGGACAAATATCAAATGAAAAGGGGACCTCCCTTGTAATCCTCTGTACCATGGAGTTGTATCCAGTATGCTCAATGTGCTGTAACACTATGAAGACATTTGCTTGAATAAATAAGAATTTGTGAAGTTACTTACAAGAAGTTAAAGCCAGCGTTGCATTTTAAAATCTTCTCATTCAGTCCTATCACACCACAACTGATTTTTTAATAATGTTAATTTCATTGGTTCCAGTCTTACAGATAGAGGAAGTAATTGCTACTCCAAATCAAAATGAAAGCCTAGCAGCTTTTCATCTTGATCTGGACACAGAAATGCTGCTGAAATATTGGAGAATACCGGCAACCTGGGTGGGTGTAAGGAAGCCCAATGCGGAGTCACTGTTTAAGCTGCTTTCCTGAGGCACACAAACCCTGGTTAAATACAATTCACTTGTTACAAAATAGCATCTTCTTCTCTAGACAAGAACAAGCAAATCAAGAATGTTCCTTCGTAAGAGCTGCTTGTTCCTCCATTCATGGCATATACTGTACTGTACTGACCAGGGTATAGTGGCCTGCCCATGCAAACCCCACCTCACATTTACATGGAAAATGTAATGCTATTTCTGACTTCTGATTGTTTTAAACCAGCTAACAATAATAACTGAGGTGAAACATCACTATTCACATAACCTTTGCAGTCAACATTGCTACTGGCTGGCTGCATTGAATTCCTCACCAGGCTGAGTGTAGGTGTGGCTGGCAGAGTCCTGCAGGTAGACCTGCTTGACCCCGGGGTCTGGCTGGGGCAGACTGGCCTTGTATGGGGGGATCAGTGCATGATCCACCACTGGGCTATCATCACCAAAATCCCACCTGCTCAAGGGAAGAGAGAAAGAGTAAGAAGACACTAAGAAATATAAAACACACACACACACACACACACACTATTAAAACCCCTTTGATTTTTAAAAGAAGAAAACAAATGGTTTGAGTTTAAAGCACAGGCCTCAAATGTGATAGTAGGCTTGATAAGAAATGATCATGTATTACCCTATGCTCCTGAGTTATTTAGTGTTTATTTCAAATAATGAATTGAAAATGTTGGGTTATTAACATAACCCTGGTTCCCTGAAATAGGAATATTAACCGTTACAAAATGGATGTTCCCCTTTAAATCACCCGAACCTTAAAACTTTATAAGACACCGGTCAGAGGAAAGTCACATAAACCCACTACTCACCATGACAGTATCCACATTTTATTCTGACAACTGCAACCAAGGACGCCTCGACCTCAAAGTTAATGGTTAATATTCCTATATCGGGGAACCAGGGTTATGATAATAACCTAACATTCCCTTTCAACTAGGGAATAGTAACCATTACAAAATGGGTGAGTATACCCAAGCTGTTGCAAGGGCATGGATCATACATCAAACAGCTACAAGGGATAAGCTGAAGCCACCTTGTGCCTGAATCAATACCAGCATAGCTGGAATAAAAACATTAGTCTGGACTCTCCCTAATGTTCTATGAGTATAACTAACTGTCACAAGGACATGGTATATAACACTGAGCTACAAAGCTAACCAAACACTGCTTTGTGGTACAAACCCACGACATTCAGTCAATAGAACATGGCAAACGTATGGGTGGAAGCCCAAACTGCTGCACTACATATGTCCTGGATCGATGCACCTTGAAACAGAGCCCACAAAGTCGCCCGACCCCTGGTGGAATGGCCTGTGAGCTTCTCAGGAGGGGGCAGATTGGCAAGTTCATACGCAGTCTGTATTGCGCCTGTTATCCACTTGGATAGACGTTGTTTAGACAGAGCCTGTCCCTGTGACACATCTACTTTAGATGTATTAAAATGTTTAATACAAAACTAAAATTATTTATTTTCATAGCTCCATAACAGACAAAAAATTGTTCTGACTGCCTCTAGCTTTTATTTCTGTCCACAAAAGGAAGGGGATGGAAAGCCTCCAATTCCACCAACTGGTTAATGTGGAAAGCCGAGATTGTTTTCGGCAGAAAAGCCGGGTTAGTACGAAGTGTAACCTTCGTTCTGGCCTCTGAAAAAAATAGACAGACTTTCGAAACAGAGAATGCCTGCAATCACCTCCGCTAAGCGGGTGAGTGAAATGCAAGCAAGAAAGCTGTCCTGAAAGACAAAAATTCCAGCCCAGCTAATGCATGTGCTCAAAGGGAAATTTTGCATTAAGCACTACATTTAACCAGCGAGGAACTAAGTCCTCTACCGGTGGCATACGCCGCAGGGTGCCTTTCAAAAATTGTCCTGACAGGAAATGAGCTCCTGGGGACACTGAATCAATTTTTACATGGCTCACCAAGCTGGTACTGGGGGATTTCCCCTCATCAAAAAGGTCCTGTAAAAATTGCAGTATAACTGCCATAGTGCAAGTTCGAAACCACAAGCCAAACACCACGTCTGAAACACGTCCCAGTGTGACTATAACCCCAGACAGCTCAAATGCAGCTGTTTTGAGGCCAGACCCAGAGCTGCACGCTATATGGGTTGGGGTGTTCTAATGGCTAGCTGCTCATGAGCTGTATTAGACGGGAGTACTAAACTCTCTTGGGCCTGTATGGGACTATTAAGAGCATCCTGGTCTTGTCAGACCTTCTCCAAGCACAGTGGTAGCAGTGCAAGTGGCAGAAATGCATAGATTAGACAAGGTTGCCACACACCCTGCACGCCTCTGCCTTCCCACACTCCACCCCAGCCTCAGTTTGATGCGTCTGTGATGATGTCAACCTTTCTTCTGGTGACGCTGCCCAGTGCTACGCTTAGGCATAGATGGGCCATCTGTTTCCACCAAGAGAGTACCTGTAGACAGTGTCGGGACAAGCCATGCGATTGAACCAAGCCTGCAGAGAGCGCATATGCAAAAGACCCAGTGTTTGATGCTGCTGGCATTAAGTCCAGAAGCCTCTGGAAGACCACAAGTGGTAGTGCCCTGCCGAGCTGAAACAGCTCCAAGCAGGCGGTTACTTTTAGCACTCTGTCATCTGACAGAGTTGACAACATGCATCCTGAATCCAGGCACACTCCCAGATAGGTCACTACATGGGTGGGTGTTAGCCGGCTCTTTGCATGGTTTACCTTCAGGCCCAACCGATGTAGATAGCTGGTGATGAGCTCTGTATATTTGTGTACCTTTGCTGGAGACTTGGCACAAATGAGCCAGTCATCCACATAGTTGAGTATTCCAACGGGGCTTGTATAGCCTCCATGCTTTTTGTAAAAACGTGTGGGGCTAGAGAGACCGAACGGTAGAACACATTTTAGAAATTATTTTAGCGATTCCATACATAACCTAAGCAATGCTAAAAAAGAACGTGAAAATATACAGGAGGATATACATAAACTCTTTGATTTTAATCAGGTTAGGCTGAAAAGGAAAATGGCAATAATGTCAGGGTGAGTAGTGGATTTATGCTCGCAAGGGCGGAGCAGCATTACATCACCCTCCTCTGACGAGTGTCTTTGGTATAAAGTTTTCAGGTTCAGGTGTCTTAAAGGAAAACACCCATTTTGTAATGGTTAATATTCCCTACTTAAAAGGGTACAGTTTGATATTCATGAAACTGAACACTGAAAAAATTATCATCCATCTTGATTTAAAGTTTTAAAATACTTTACATGTTCATTATAACATGTGTTTTTCAAGACAAGAGTAAAGTTGGGACCTCACCTGAGAGTAACATCGATGGAGATGTCCACCTTGACCCGGAAGATGATCTCCTGTAGAGTATTGACAGGCATCACCTTGGCAACGGATAGAAAATGGGGGTCTGCCAGAGGGTTCATGAGGTCAGCAGTGAGCTGCACCAACAGAGACTCTGAGCTCACAGGATTCCATGCAGTGACCTGAAACCAAGAGAGAAACCTTCCTGAGGAACGAAGGGGCAGAACTACCTAACCAGGAGCATGCAAAACAAGGCACCATTCTCAAAGTTTCCTGCTCCAGACTGACTTCTCACAAGCTCCTAAATGAAATGTCAGACTTGTTTATTTCAATGGGTGCATTTCTTGAAAAAACAACACTTATGATGATTTATAAAAAGAGAATATTTGCCCAATGTTAAATTAATTTCTAATTTGCTGTTTTCCTCTATTGATAAACTTGATTTGGGTTTCAACACCACAAAAACACATAACAATCCAAGTCATATCGCAACATATATTCCAGTATACACCAGTTCTGAGGTGCAACAACATTTCATCCTTATAATGGGAATATCTTTTGATCCAATACATAGAGTGACTATTGGGCCCCATGTCCCCATTGTAAAAGCACAACACAGTGTAATAAAGGATGGTGAAGGCATGTCAGAGATGCTGAACTACAAGTACCAGAATGCACCGAGATGTGAGCCTAAACAGTAGCATATCTAAATGCCACCGTCATTTAAATCATTAAAATATTAACTTGTCTGAGTTTATTTTTACAGACAGCAATGAACTAAAATACGTATATGAATTACAGGATGTTTGTTTCTTTTAACTTGGGGCACTTTACTACCTAATTTATCAGCAGATCCGGAGTCACTGTTTAGACCAATTGAACAGACCCCACAGCACTGGAGAATCACCCTAGCTTGCGTCAATCACTAGACAACCACGAACAGGAGGTTGATACAATCCAGGGTGTTTTTGACAAACTTCTATTAAATAGAAAAGCAGTGAGTTGCCTGAAAAAGCATTTGTCAATATAGGATTAAGAAAACTCACCTTCAGTTTGTACTGTGCAGGCTTCTTGAACACCACGTTGTATGTCTGCCCTGTGTATGCAAAGACTGTCAGGTCATCGATCACCCAGCTGAAGGTGACTGAGGAGCCCCTGCTCACCTCCGCAGAGAAAACCTTTGAGACGAACAAACCAGGGAGAGGAATTCATATACCACACAGCAAAGCTATACCAGCCACATCCCTGCCTGTGTCATCGTACTGCAGTCAAACTTCCAGATCTGTGGAAAAGGACGTGCCCTCAACACACCACCAGTAAAGGGTCACAACAACACAACAACAAAATAGCATTGTACAAGAGTAAGTGCATAAACTAGGTGTCCTTTTAGTCCAGTATACATTACAGGTCCTGTTAAATTATTAGAGAATACGGTTTATTTCGTGCATGTGTGTGTAGTGTACTATGTACCGTCATAGAAAATTATGTTATTGAAAAGTAACCTTTAAAAGTAAACTTTATATATCTACTTTTGCTTAACATTTATTTTCTTTCTTGTTTAATATTCCAGTTTATTCTCCATTGCTGTTTCTTAATAGATCCTTACAGTGGCAATGCTTAAATTGCTTCTAAAATAATCTCACAGTTGACTGTGGGGAGGCAGGTAATCATATCAGTGTGTCACAGGCTTCAGTGCACAGCACAATGCTGATATGCTTACCCGCCTTTCCATAATCAGCATTGAGGAGTCTTTTCAGAAGCATGTTTTGCTGAAAACCAAACAGAACACACAACAGGATATTAAACAGGTAAGAAATTAAATAACAGAACATGATGATATAAAGTATCCTTTTTTATATTTAACTTTAGTGAACAAAAACAAAACATACCGGGGTAATAATCTAAGCATTCAGATTGAATGGTGTCTAAACCCGACGCCAAATGGATTTGAAAGATCCGTATCATGGATTTGCCCAGCGGTTAAAACAATGTGGCTGTGATATACTTTCACTACACACCACCTCTAATGAATCTTTACTGAGGGAATCATAGAATACAGATGTGGACTAAAGTTTGCTAAGATTTTGTAACGGAAAAAAAACTAAACAAGCGCTTAAACTGTTACTGGTTTAAAACACAAAGATTTACTTCCCCTAGTTTTCTGCTTTGTTGAACGTGTTCCTACAATATATTTTAACATAATTTTGATTGTTTTAATATTTTTACTAGCATACCTCTGGTGATAAATCAGTTTTGACTAGCTGCCTGCTCGCTCCGGCACAGATTCGGAGGGGCGGGACATGGTATGTAACAATATCAATATTTATGTTATTACTCAAGGTTTGCATAAGACATTGTCACACAGAAGACTTTATAACCTAGGCAGTGAAATCTGCTGTCCGTCTAAATGCTGTTGTGTTGCTTAGCATGTTGAGTTCTTGCTTAAGGCTTTATTACTGGTTAATACCCTACGCTAACAAAATAATCAATGAAATCATTGCCATAAGGGGCTTGTCATCCAGATTCATAAACCTGCTCCCACCCCTCTGAACCAATGAAAATGCTGAACTTTGGTGGTGGAGGAGTCAGGAACCTATGAAATGTTTCTGATTGAACAGGTTGGATTTTAACAGCTGATGTTATGAATTCAGAAGACATTCTGATGGTAAGAACCGACGCAAAACAGCAATAGCTAGTCAAAACTATGACCAGGGATATATTAACAAATATATCAAAACATTACAATTATGATGAAAAAGATATTAGCATATGTGACAAAGACGGCTGTAGTGGGGATGTCAGACCATGAGAAACACACAATACTGCGAGATGGAATGATAAATGGATGCGCTGCTGCATGGTTTATTATTATAAAATAAAACAGGACAAAAACAGGACACGGCACTGGCAGCCAAAACAAAGAGACAAACAAAAACAAACATGGTGAGCTGAATTTATGATTTACTTTACGTTATTATTTTCTCCTCTCTACACCCGTTCTCCACTCACCCCAAGTGAGTGAAAACATGCTGCTTTTATGCAGCTGTACCGAGACTCGATTACTAATCAATCATTCAATTGGAGTCGCGGTACAACTGCACGTGAATTAATAAAGTACAATTCCCCATGCATATTACATTTTACTTGCACGTAAGTGCTGTGCAATCCTTGTGCCTAAATACAAATATACATTTTAAACACTTGTGTTACACCAATGACTACACACCAAAATTAACACACAACATACAACACAAAATACACACAGGGGCGGGGCACTTTGCCACAGCATAGTGTTAAATGCTTTGTGAATATGTTTTTTCTATGTATTTTTCAACACTACAATGAGCCCTTACTGTACTGTACCTGTGACACGTCTACCAGCATCCTATAGGCACCAGAGGGAGACATGCGGAGCCCTCCCACGGCCTCATGAGACTGCAGTGCCACTGACAGACTCTGAGAGCTGATCTGATTGGACACAGTGATATTGAGGAGCTGGGAGGACAGAGAGGCCAGGAGGACAGGGGCAGAGGAGAACCAGGTGTCCGAGGTGTCCCTCTTGCAGCCGGGTGCCTGTCCCAGGACCTCCGGGGGGCAGGAGGGTTGGAAAGGGGCTGCAGAGAGCAGGACTGGGGCAGACCAGGTTGCAGTGGCATTGGAGCCAGCCAGGATCTTAATAACAACCAGAGCTGGCTGCTTCAGAAGCAGATGGATGTTTCCCCTGGTGGTTTGGGGGTGGATGATCTGTAGGCCCGCCACTCTGCTGTGGATCTCCACAGTGCAGCTCTCAGTTGTGCTGCTGACCGGGTTGCTGATCGCTACGCTGTAGGTGTAGGGGCCAGGCTGGCTGGGGGCTGTGTTTAGAAGGGGGGAGACTGCATAGCTCCGCATGCTGTCTGTGTAAAGCACACGCAGGTCACACACAGCCTCATCCACCCAGTCGAGGGAGGGCTCCAGTGCGGTCAGCCCCCCCTCCCACCAGCCTGGCCCCCACAGGGTGAGGAAGCTCTGGCGCCAGGGGGAGCCAGGGGAGGGGGGGCAGTGCAAGAGGGAGCCCGGCCCCGCATCATGCTGCAGGGCCAGGATGTCGTCAGGGTAGGCGTGGATCTCCTGAGCGGACAGCAGCACCTGCAACACAAGCACAGGGCTGGGTCAACAGGGACAGCTAAGGCTTTAACAGTCATAGAGGTCTAGTTTAATCAGAAAAAGCATACAATAGAAAAAGAGACATAATGCCACATTCTGACAGACAGGCAGACAGACAGTCAATTAAGCAGGCAAACAACAGATCGACAGAAAGACTTATAAACGGGCAGGCAGGTAGATAGACAGGCATCCAGATGGACAGACAATTTGACAAACAGGCAAGTAGGCACACAGGGAGACAGATAGACAGACAGGCAGACAGAGGTACTGTTAGACAGACAGACAGGCAGGTAGAGAGAGAGAGACAGAGAGACAATCATACACAGAGCAGGTAGGCAGGCAGGCAGCAAGTACTCACGTTGATGTGAGTGGGCTCTGTGCACGGCGCCAGGCTGAGAGGCAGCTCTGCCACCAGGTAGTAGAAAGGTGGGGTGGCAGTGTGCCGTGGGGGCAAGGGCAGGGGCAGGCTGTAGGAGCTGCAGGGGGAGGTGACGGGCAGGCAGCTCTCTCTCAGGTGGCACCACTGCTGCCCTCCCACACAGCCCCCTGTGGTGTTACACAGGGGCACATCAGAGCAACAGGCAAATGGGTTCTGCAAAGACGAGCAGCCTGAGGGACAGAGCAAAGAGAGAACAAAAACAAGAGAGGAGGCATTACGACAGAGGAACACAGCCAGGAGGGCCTTTTTCCACTATAATATTCTTTAAAGTTCAGGAAAATTACATTTAAGTTAGTTAACCCCGTTTCAGGGACATGTATAAAAACAAATGCAATTTTTGACCTTGCAAAATGAGCTGAAGTTTGCACTCAAGTTGCCCAGAGCAGGATTCATTCACAATCGAATTAGTGATTCTCCAGATAGATGTAAATATGCAAGTGTAACAAATGGACAGACAGACAATGCCTCCAGATTTAAGTTTCATCATAATTGATTAAAAGATTGTCCAGATGTAAGTGTGACGTACAGACAGACAAACAGATCCCCATATAACCCCAGACTATGATAAACTCGACTTGTTCTGAAGAAAGTCTTCACCAACTTTCATCACAATTGGACGATGGATATTCTAGATCAACACAGCCCTGGGTGAGATGTGTAAAGGCGGCGGTACCGTTGGCTTGTTCTCAGAGAGCTCTGGTATGGATATTGTTACCTGGGGGGACGAGGTGCTGTGCAGGGCTGCAGTAGGGCCTCAGGATCTGGATGCGAGCCTCGGTGAGCTGGCTGATGGGCTGGATCACAAACTCCACTGAGACCAGCTGACCAGCGTGGCTGAACCACAACCCGGGGAACACCATCATCTGGGAAGAAAACAACATCAACACACTGAGCACACACACGTTGCTTTCCTCTTACAGGAACACTCTCTTGAAGAGAACAGCACCGACACACTGAGTACCAACACACAGAGCACACACACACAGAGCACACACACGCTGCTTTCCTCTTACAGGAACACTGCTGAAGAGAACAGCACACACACATTGAGCACATACACATTGAGCACACACACGCTAAAAATACACATGCTGAGCACACAAACACACAATAAGCACACACACACATTGAGCACACACACACATTGAGCATACACACGCTGGGCACACACACACTGCTTTCCTCTTACAGGAACACTCTGCTGAAGAGAACAGCACCGACACACTGAGCACACACACACTCTCAGCACACATACACTGAGCACACACACACTGCTTTCCTCTTACAGGAACACTGCTGAAGAGAACAGCACTGACACAGAGCACATACATGCTGTGCACTGACACACTGAGCACACACACACTGCTTTCCTCTTACAGGAACACTCTGCTGAACCACAAAACACTTGGGAGGGCATGTTCAAAATGTGGAAAGTAAATGTACTCAATTCAATTCAAAGTACAAATATGCTTATAAAGTGATTTTAGCTAATAAAATAATTCCATATATGATCCGCACCATGCACATCCATTCACTATATAGGTCTCAGATGTGTAGTTTTGAAATAATATTTCAGCACACTATGAAAAATGTATCCTGATGGAGATTTGGTACAGATTGCCTTAGACTATGCAGTTCCTGGTTGTCTTCCCCCTATCCCAAATAACCTCTTAATTTAAACAGTACAGTTTGATTGTAAATCACCATACACTAGGCTGTATTTTTTGATGGAATTCAGGCTAAACGTTCTGTAAATATGGATTGTGAATGTCTATTTGATAGGAGACTGTCTTAACCAATGCAGAGTAAGCAGGTCATGTTTGGCCAAATCAGTATGGTCTCTCCATTATTACCTCAACGCCCAGCGACCCTGGGGCCGGAGCAGCAGGCAAGACAGAGAGCTCCCTCACTGGGTACATCCCCGACATCACAGGCACTCCCGTCAGGAAACTGTCTACACTGGGAAGGGGGGCTGCAGAGAGAGGGGGCACGAGGGGCGAGAGGGCAGGGGACAGGAGAGAGGGGGGAGGAGGGGTGGGGGGGGGGGGGGGGGGGGGGGGGGGGGGGAAGAGATGAGAGGGAATAGGATGAAAACAATGTTTTCACAGCTCAGTCACTGAATCACTGTGTGACCCTGAGCACGTCACTTAACCTCCTTGTGCTCCATCTTTTGGGTGAGACGTTCTTGTTCTTGACTCTGCAGCTGATGCATAGTTCACACACCCTAGTCTCGTATCTTGTAAAGCGCTTTGTGACGGTGGTCCACTATGAAAGGCACAATATAAAAATAAAAACATTTAAAAAACTATAAATTATGATAAACTCAATAATTTGTGTTTAAGTCTTTATCAAGTTTCACCAAAATTGGGTAAAACATTCTGCATATAATGCACAATTTTAGAAAGGCAGACAGACATACAAACAGCATCTATATACTCTGACATTATGTTACATTGAATAATTTGTGCTAAATAAAGCCCTAAGGAAGTTTGGACAACCAGTTATTGTATATGTAAGAACTGAGGCACGGTCTACTGTATGGTGCTTACTGTGTAACTAGTGAAGACATACACAAGAATACACACACACACTGTGAAGAACTTCTGGGAAGATATATATATATATATATATATATATATATATATATATATATATATATATATATATATATATATATATATATATATAACACAAGAGGGAGTGACTAACAGCTGAATCTCAGTCATCAGGTTCATTATAGCACACACACACAGAGGAATGCATAGCTACCATCATGCAGATGTTGTATTGACTAGCATTAAGTGTATGTTTACTATTTTAAAATGGATCAAGGATCACCACTGAGGAAAAGTTTGGGCAAAACTGAATATATTGCCATTTATAGTTTTCTCCTAAGCTGATGAAAGGGGGTCTGCATCATGAGTGTTTTTCAGAAAACACCCTCCTTGATCACACAACTTAAGCAATACATGCATGCACACACATAGGATAACATTATTAGTGAAGTGTTTGCATTAAATCTCATTAAATTAGAACTTAGGATTTCTAACTTGAACCTCCGAGACAAACCACACAGGAGAAACAAATCTGTATGGCATATTTACTTTTATCAAGTATTTTGATCTAGAGCTCACTTTGCTTCACTTTCACAGATGAACAGGTTTTTCCACTCACAGCACCTTCCCCTACCTGCCACAGCTTTCTCACAGATGAACAGGTTCTTCTTCTCACATCCCATCCCTCTCCACTGCCCCCCGGTACTGCTCTCCATCTGGATGCAGTTCTGACCCAGATTCACAGAGCCCCAGTTCTGGAAGGAGTCCAGAAGAGTCCCATCTACCCATCTGAGCTCCCCCTTGCTGTGCTCACTGAGTCCGAGCCACATGGCTCCAGCCCTGCATACACACACACAGAGGAGACATGGGGCTGCAGCATAAGCAAACAGCCGTCAGCACCAAGACATACAGGGCCATGTTTTCAAAGAGTTTCCTCCATTCTTTAATGAGCTACTATTTTTTTGAAAGGACAAAGAATCATATTGATGTAACAATATGATAAACACATTGAGAGAGCTGACAAGAACTGGGTTATACTACTTAGAGGGTTTATTTTAATTTTCAGAAATAGCCAGTGTTTTACCTTTCTCATAAAATTGGAGCTCATTAAAAACTGTACTAAATGCTTTGAAAATATAATCCACAGATTCCAGTGACTGGAACTAAAGGTGAAGAAAAATCAATTGGGACAAACTTGGTCCAGTTGTGCCTTGAAACGTGTGATCTAATATTAAATCTCATAAATGTGTGATCTCATATTAAGATCTCAATACACTTCCCACCCCGTCATTCTGTATTTCTACAAAATAGACAACATTTTTTGAGAATGACTGCACATGTGAGATGGCACTAGTGGGGTGATACGATAATAAACAGATCACAAAAATGTTTTATTATGCAATATATCTTTAGGACATTGCATTTTAACAATACATTGATGTTGAGACATCTCATCACACTGAAATGTTTAAACTCACATTGGAAAGGTTTGTTGAATGAAGCCCTGTACCTCCGCACTGCTGACTACCACCAGGTCTGCCCCTGGAGTCAGCTGACAAGACTGTCTGGCAGCCTGCCACGACTCCTGCGTCTGGCTCAGCCAATAGCAGTGCAGGTTTGTCAAGAAGACCCGCCCCCCTCTAGGGCAGGATGAGTCATCTGGCAGAAAAATAGAAAGACAAAAAAAGTTTGTATTATCAGACCCCACACACTTAACCAAACCTCATCAATCCTTCACACTCTGTGTCTCGCAAAGTCATGGAGGGGTCATTGACACACAGGTCAACTAAGTGACATAAAAGGATGGTGGGATATCTCGGCGCTCCAGCTCAAGGTCACATAATCCTTTGTTTTTCACTGCAGGGGCAGAAGCAACAATCCAATATGGATCCAATCTTGTACAGTAACACTATTAGATACATACTTAGTTTCTATTTATTTTTAAGGGAATCTTAACCAGAAGTAGGCCAGGACTGCCATCATGAACAGACCTGTCCTCTGTTTTTCTCACTGCAGAAGTAGAACGTCAAGCCAATTTGGATAACCCTTTGTACAGTTACACAGCTAGATACAAACTTGTTTCCTGGTGATTTTCAAGGGAATCCATTAACCAGAAGCAGGTGCTGCTCTCAATCTTTGTGCGGCTGCTGGGGTGATGATGCCCCTGTTATAATAGCTGTACACCACATGGAACCACAGATCTGAATGTATACTGTGAGCTCCAGGTCATGCAGACGGCAGCTAGAGGAGTATTTTCGGGGCTGGATGAAAAGTGTGACATCATCTAACTCTGTTAGAGCTCAGAACATGTCAGGACCATGCATGTCCCAGCCCAATAAGAGCAGTCATGAAGAAGCAGATCACCATGAACCACCATATGCCATGTCAGGTTGTCATATAAGCATGCCTCCATACAGTAAATCCCCACACTCAGATACTTTCAATCAGCACATTTACAAATAGGATGCTTATGTTGAACAAACTATAATCCACAAATGATCAGTTCATTTTCAAATGTGGGTATGCAGAATACTAAAAGTACCTTTTCAATATGTAGCATGCTGGTGTAATTCACCCCAGACGACAGACAGGCAAACTTATTTTTAATGCCATGGGATTTCCACCCATGCACGCTAATTACAGAGCTCCTATTCACCATCCTACCAAAGTTGCATCTAAACAGAGAATTCTGGAGCAAGAATATATATATATATATATATATATATATATATATATATATATATATATATATATATATATAATTTTAAATGGGGTTTGTTTTGCTCTTTTAAAACACATAGAGCAGGTATTTCAACATGGGTTTATAAGGCAGCAGCAGTCTAACCTCCAGGTACAGCTGGTATACCAGAGTGTAACCAGTAACCTGCAACACTTTTGCTGTAAGTGCAGGCAGAGTGTTCCTGGGGGACAGGTTAATGGCTACACTGATACAGTTAATATTTCAAGGCAGCAGCAATCTTTATAAACCATGGGAGAACATGGTTTAACAGCATGACAGATCAAAATGTTTTCTCATTCTTCTGTCTCGGATACACGCCCCCATTATATTTGCACAACCACTGTGTTGCAGATGACACAAATCCTCCTAAACAATACCCAGTGATGCAAACCTAGAGGAGCGTTTGCACAGCGTTGCTAGGCAACAGTGTTCCAGGATGTCAGAATATTAATCATACCAGGACAAGACAAGGGTTTCATACAACATGGCAGTCAGAAAAAGTAGCTGGGGGTCTGCTCAACACTGAACCACTAGACTTTCAGAGAAGCCTTTCACTGTTGAATCGACAAGAACATTTCTTCAATTTTCTATTCATTTTTCATTAATTTTATGAACTCTCCATAACATCCATTTTATGAGAGTGAAACAAAAAAATAATGTATACAGTTGCTGTAAGTTTTAATATCCAAATACAGTAGTTTTATCGCTATGGCCAAAAGTGTTCCATCACCCTATAGAATTAACTGTATATTTATATATATATATATATATATATATATATATATATATATATATATATACACAGTGGCTTGCAAAAGTATTCAGACCCCTGACCAATTCTCTCATATTACTGAATTACAAATGGTCTATTGAAATTTCGTTCTGTTCAACATTTTGTTTTAAAACACTTAAACTTAAAATCAATTACTGTAAGGTGACATTGGTTTTATGTTGGGAAATATTTTAAAGAAAAATAAAAAAACTGAAATATCTTGCTTGCACATTAATATTTGGTAGAGCCACCTTTCACTGCAATAACAGCTTTAAGTCTTTTGGGGTAAGTATGTACCAGCTTTGCACACAGTGTCGGAGTGATTTTGGCCCATTCTTCTTGGCAGAGTTGCTCCAGGTTGTTTGGACAACGCTTGTGGATAGCAATTTTCAAATAGTGCCACGGATTCTCAATGGGATTGAGATCAGGACTTTGACTGGGCCACTGTAGGACATTCGCCTTTTTGTTCTTGAGCCACTCCAATGTTGCTTTGGCCTTGTGCTTGGGATCATTGTCCTGCTGAAAGGTGAATTTCCTCTGAAGCTTCAGTTTTTTAGCGTACTGAAGCAGATTCTCTTGCAGTATTTTCCTGTATTTTGCTCCATCCATTCTTCCTTCAATTGTAACAAGATGCCCAGTCCCTGCTGATGAGAAGCATCCTCACAGCATGATGCTGCCACCACCATACTTCACTGTAGGGATGGTGTGTCTTGAGGCATGGGCAGTATTAGGTTTGCGCCACACATAGCGCTTTGAGTTTTGGCCAAAAAGCTCTAGCTTGGTCTCATCTGACCACAAAACCTTTTC
Source organism: Polyodon spathula (assembly GCF_017654505.1). Lineage (NCBI taxonomy): Eukaryota > Metazoa > Chordata > Actinopteri > Acipenseriformes > Polyodontidae > Polyodon > Polyodon spathula. Next base: position 19,733,057 of record NC_054553.1, read on the forward strand.
CCACATCGCAACTGGGTCACTCTCACGCTTTCTGGCAAACTCCAGACGTGCTTTCAGATAGTACTTTTTGAGTAACGGCTTCTTTCTTGCCACCCTCCCATACAGGCCAGTGCTATGCAGAGCTCTTGATATGGTTGACTGGGGCACCATTACTCCACTCCCAGCCACTGAACTATGTAGCTCCTTCAAAGTGATTGTTGGCCTCTCTGTGGCTTCTCTCACAAGTCTCCTTCTTGTCTGAGTGCTGAGTTTTGAGGGACGGCCTTTTCTTGGCAGTGCCTGGGTGGTGTGATGCAGCTTTCACTTCCTGATTATTGATCCAACTGTGCTCACTGGGATATCCAAACACTTGGATATTATTTTGTACCATTTCCCTAATCTATGCATTTGTATTACTTTATCTCTAACTTCTGTAGAATGCTCTTTGGTCTTCATTTTCCTTGAGATTCACAGCCTTACCAATGATCCTTCAACAGTGGGGTTTTTATCCAGAAAATGTGACAGCAACTTTAATGGTTCACAGGTGGAGGCCAATGGTAAGGTAATTGTGTCCTCGTTAGGGCAATTTCTTTCATCGGTGCAAACTGGGAGCTTCCACAGCACAGGGGTTGAATAATTATGGAAGCAAGATATTTCAGTTTTTTATTTTTCTTAAAAATATTTCCCAACATAAAACCAGTGTCACCTTACAATAATTGATTCTGAGTTTCAGTGTTTAAAAATAAAATATCAAAACAGAACAAAAATTCAATGTATCATTTGTAATTCGGTAATATGAGAAAATTGGTCAGGGGGTCTGAATACTTTTGCAAGCCACTGTATATATTATTTATATATATATATATATATATATATATATATTCATATATATATATATATATATATATATATATATATATATATATATATATATATATATATATATATATATATATCTATATATATATATATATATATATATATATATATATATATATATATATGGACATAATTTTTTATTTAACATCATGTAATCAAACAAAATGATATCGCAAAAAACATTTTTCAATTTTTGTTAGTATATGTAATTCAATATGTTAATGTAACATTATTCAGGTTTAATTCGACTTTATGAAGCAAACTTAGTTAATTCTATAGGGTGATGCAAAACCTTTGGCCATAGCTGTATTATTATTCAAATATGTAAATAAAACAGAGTCCTCATACACATTACGGTTAAGCACATGAGTATAATATATAGCCAAATGCAATCTGAAACATTATTAGAATGCTAACAGTGCAGGATAAGGGGGTCAAGAAGAGCTACTTCCTTGTAGTGATCCCTGGGCAACGTGTCTGATGGCTAAAAGCTCTTAAAATCGAACTTACCACGCAACGCTTAAGCAAAGCAATGTTGGCTTGGTTAGTACTTGGATGGTAGACCACCTGGAATACTGAGTGCTGTAGGCTGCATGTTAAGCTCATACGAAAATATATATATATATATATATATATATATATATATATATATATATATATATATATATATATATATATATATATATATATATATATATATTGTAAAACGATCCTCGCACTCACAGAGTTCGTTGCCCCTTTAAGATAGACCCAGGACACAAAAATTGATCTTTTACGGCGCTGACGCGCACTTTTTAATAAACACAGAAATGAAAACAAAACAAACGCCTAGCTCCCTCTTGGAGCTCTGACTAAACATAGACTGGTTCCTCACTAAACCACAGGACGGCTAAGCCGTTTACCTGACAAACACCAAAACGGGCTTCTCTCAGCACTCTCTTCAATACGACTGGACACACACGCAGTCGGGCTCTTCACTCAGCAGCCCCGATCAGTCTGGCTGCCTCTCAAATACCCTGCACCTGTCTAATTTATAATTACGATCAGGTGCCGAGGATTAACTAAATCATTAAAACAATTACACAATTAAACCCCATAACACCCAAATGTGCATTCTCACAAGGTTTTTAGCAGGGAAGGATTTTAACCCCCTCCCTGGTACCTTACACATCCTCCCCCTCAAGTGTGAAACACTGATCGGCCATACCAAGGCCACCCCCTCCCCTAAAACACAACCACCCACACTCAAGTCCCGAAATGTCCATTTCCGCCCTCTTCCACGGGCGGACTTGAGGGTGGGTCGAACCTTCCGGCACTTCCGGGAAGGGACCCTGAACCGGCGACAAGGGACCCCACCGGGATGACAGGGCCGACCGAAGTGACGACCGGGGAACAGGAGGATGCAGCAGTGGACAGAGATCTTCCACTGGGGACCGGCGCAGCGATGTCCGATCACCCAGGGGGAGCGAAGCAGCGAACAGGGGGAGCAACAGCGACGTCTGGCAGCAGCCCAGCGACGTCTGGGTGCTCGGGAAGAGCGGAGCAGGGAACCAGGGGAAAAGCTGTGGCCAATGTTGCAGACTCCTGGGCTCCAGGTCCAGCGCAGGAAGGTCTAGGAAGACCGGCAGGGTGTCCAGGAGCAAGGGGCAAGGGACCGCAACTGGCAGTGCCGGACTGGTTCGCTGGGGTGATGGAGGTGGGCACCTCACCTCCTCCTCTTTGTTCATCGCTTCTCCCTCTCTGGGCTCTGGGAGCGGGGCTCTGGGAGCGGCGGCTCCTCTTCTCTGGGCTCTGGGAGCGGCGGCTCCTCTTCTCTGGGCTCTGGGAGCGGCGGCTCCTCTCTGGGCTCTGGGAGCGGCGGCTCCCCTTCTCTGGAGCGGCGGCTCCTCTTCTCTGGGCTCTGGGAGCGGCGGCTGGGCTTGTCTTGCCTGCTCCCATTTTTGGAGCAGCAGATCCAGCTCCGTCGGCTCTGGCTCTGGCAATCCAAGTTCCAATCTCCATCTCTTATTCTGCTCAATCTGAGCAGCCGTGTTTCTTTTGATCATAGCGATCAATTCCTTTAAGCTTTCCATTTTTACTGGGTCATAGGGCCGCCCACACACACTTCTGGTACCATAAGTAAAACGATCCTCGCACTCACGGAGTTCGTTGCCCCTTTAAGATAGACCCAGGACACAAAAATTGATCTTTTACGGCGCTGACGCGCACTTTTTAATAAACACAGAAATGAAAACAAAACAAACGCCTAGCTCCCTCTTGGAGCTCTGACTAAACATAGACTGGTTCCTCACTAAACCACAGGACGGCTAAGCCGTTTACCTGACAAACACCAAAACGGGCTTCTCTCAGCACTCTCTTCAATACGACTGGACACACATGCAGTCGGGCTCTTCACTCAGCAGCCCCGATCAGTCTGGCTGCCTCTCAAATACCCTGCACCTGTCTAATTTATAATTACGATCAGGTGCCGAGGATTAACTAAATCATTAAAACAATTACACAATTAAACCCCATAACACCCAAATGTGCATTCTCACAAGGTTTTTAGCAGGGAAGGATTTTAACCCCCTCCCTGGTACCTTACAATATATATATATATATATATATATATAGAGTGCAGGATAAAAGTTTAGTTAAGATTGGTGTATAATCATGGCAGTTACGGCGTTCACCATGTAGTGTGACAGACAGACAGGAGGTAAGGATGGACAGACACACACGATCTGCGCATAAGGGTCCTCATTCCTCAAACAAGTTGTGTTTGCATGATTGTTGGTGCCACAATAGATCTCCACCAAGAAAACTGCAGCGACGTTCAATTCAAAATTAGAGCCATCAATAGCATGACAAAACAGATCACTAAGCCCTGCAGACACTACACACATATGAAAATGTCATTGACATATGGATGGACAGACATCTATATGCACAGATTCTGACACTCTCAATACCTTGTGGTAAAAAGTTCTCAAGTTTCACCTCAACTGGATGTGCTATTTTCTACATAAATGTAAATCTCTAGTGGGGTGAGTTAAGGGTAGCCATTTGATGATTAAATACATAAACTAAATTGATCAAATGAAAAAAGATCAACGCAAAACTACTTCCAAAAGCAAGCTGAGATGACGTTGGAAACTAAGTTTACCTAAAGAGAAGTTATTTCTCTTAGAATTGCTTTTTCCAAAAAGAAGAAAGGCAGCTGATGTTTTCAATGTTACAGAAAGGTTGCCTAGTGACAGCTGAGGCCTACTCGCACTTAAACCTGAGCCAATGGAGACGATATCACCTCACTATGGCAACCGGACACAGAGCCTTATCAATCCCTGGCACCCATTAAACTCATACGCAGTAAAAAGAAATGTGAAAACATCACAAAATAAGTCCTTTTCCCAAAGTATAAAAATAATGGATAAAAACTTGTTTATTAAGGAGCTAGGGGTTCAATGAAAGCTATCATCTGAAAGCTTGCTGTGTCACAAAATTCAAAAACTAAAAAAAAAGTGCTTTTGAGCTTAAAATGCAACAGTCTTCTTAAAAGTATGATTAGAACTGTGTGTGGCACTGCACCTTTAAAAAGAACAAACTCAGTGCAGACAGACTGGCCCAAAGAAAGCAACTGCTTGCCAACCCAGGGAGGGGCTTCAACACTCCAGCCAAGTTTTAATCGCTGCTTTTAACGTGTGACCTTTTTAATGCAAATTTACCAGGGGAGACCACAAAAGAGAAGAAAACAAGAGAGGGATAGGTAAACTATGACAAAACCAAAGACTTTCAGTGATAAGCCGAATAGATTGGAAAGTGCAAGTTATACCAAACGAGAAACTTCAAGTCAAGAATAAGATGTTATAAATGTGTAATGTTTCTGAGGTGTGATATACATGGATATGATAACTGGATGTGTGTGTCAGGATATAGTAACTACACAATAGTACGTCACAAATTGGTTTTAGGTAGTGATTACCAGTAAAAACCAATGAGAGACAAATTATTAAAGGATAATATATTCTAACTAATATGTTATTTCATATTTTTTCTGTTTTTCTATGGATTAAGTAGCAGCTATAATAACCTGATCACATTCTTCCATCATCAATATATGCATTTTCTTTGTTTTTCTTTACATTTTTTAATAGTTTGTATTTGTTTGTGATTATTTTGTCATTTTTGTTGACCAGGTCTCCTTGAAATGAAATTGGTAAACTAAAATGAAAATAATAAAAAACAAAGCCGGTGTCTATCAAAGTCCCTGTATTGTCTGTCTGGAGAAGTTTTCTTGGTTCTCCCACTGAGCGCAAATACGGATCTTAGAAGTTAAGCCTATGTCAGCAAGGTTTTTTTTTTTTTTTTCTTCAGTTCATCTTGTTGGTCTGAACTTTGTTTCAAAGCTCTCATCACTGACTGGCTGAATGTCCATGGCTTTATTTTCAATGCAGTTGACATTACAACAAGTGCCACTCTACACATGACATATGAAAGGGTTAAACAATGAGAATTGAATGCAATACTTTCACTAGAATGCTCTGTGCTCACTTCCATTCACTCTGCAGGGTTCAGTTTTGAAACACAAGCTTGTATTCTTATTCTACATAATGCTATCCGGTTACTGTACCAGCTACAGAAAGCTCTCAGTGCCTGCCTTCCATGCTTCACTGTCAGTTAGCCAGCTACACTTGCACTTCATACAAAATGGCATTGGTGACATGGTGAATGGAAGTTTTTCTTAAATATGATTGGCTATAACCCCTGTAAATAGCAGTACTTTCAATAATGTATTGCAGCAAATGTCTATGCAGTTGAAGTTGATAAGAATAAAATGCAGGCTAATGTTTCCTAAGATATAACCATTATTAATATAACTGTGTGAACTCACGCATCAGCAGATCAACAAGAACAGGGAAAGCAAATCCCATCCTAATCACAGCAGTGCTTCTGAACATTCAGTACATGGCAACAATGTAACTATGACAGACAAGCTGCTGTCTACGTACCCCACAGAGCTGACCGACTCCACCGCAATTACGATTTCAACAGCTCCTGTAATAATTAGAAATGCTGAAGGGCCACCTTACCGCACATGACATTCACCACAAAGCTGAGGATCCAGAGCTGAAGCCACGTTGCCATTTTCAAATCCACAGGCGTGGGAATATGCTAGTCCCGATGTGAAGAAACATGCAGTGGAATAGTGCCTTCCAGAGCACAGGAACAGGTCATAAGAGAAGTTTTACAAGGAAATATCCAACTATAGTGTACAGTACTTTAAAAGACCCACTTGTGACTTGTAACAGTTAGTTGATCAAGTCATTCATAAAGTCGATTTTATGGCAAGAATCCAACGCCATTCTTGTAGTTTTAATGGTAGGCGGGGTTAATCCTTAGTAGCCATGGGCTTCTAACGTCCAAAGATTTAGTAAATATATAAATAATTATTAACACATAATGTTTAATAGCTAATAATTAATTAGCTAATCATGATTAACAATTGATTATTCATTATAACTAATTACAATTGGAAACATTTTCGTTCATGTTAAAAATCAATAATGTAGATACTGCATTATAAAGGATGATATAAACAATATTATACAGTTCACTTAATACTACTACTACTACTACTAATAATAATAATAATAATAATCATAATAATAATACGCTATTGTAACTATAAGAACATGTAAGCCATTTATTAGAAGCCTTGTAATTACAGTATTTAATAATAACGTGTCATTAAGATGATATTGTAATAAACTGTTATTCCCTGTTAATAATCATCAAATCCTTTAATAAAACATGTAGAGATGTATTGTATATATTTTAATTAAAGAAAGCCTTCCTCAGAATTCTTGAAGTGCTGAGATTTGCCTCACGATACTGTAATATTTAATATGATCACGATTTCTGTTGCATCCACACATACATTCACACCCAACAGGACCTCAGCTCTCATTACTCTCAGTCCTTCTGATCTTGTGCTGGGTTTCCATCTGCTCCTATAAATCAGAGGGTCCCGTCTGATTGTGGATATTAGACATCTGATTCCACACTGGACAGTGAAGCTGAGCAATGTCAACATGGAGATGGGCTGGTGATTCCAATCTCAAGTCTAAATAGTGAAGGACTAGCCGGTGCATCACTGCGCGCTCTGTTTAAAGGGTGTGTTTAAAAAGTGCCAGGATGACAGCGACTCCGCCAGTTGTTTCCATAGCTCCTGTGTGCAGTGCAGCTTGACTCCAATAAAGTTCAAACTCTGAGAACCACTCTCTTTTTGTCCTCTTGTGGCTCAATGAATAGTCATCCTCCTCTGTCCTGGAGATGTTCCCCCCACTTCCCTTGTAACGCTCTACTCCTGTCTTCACTCTGCTTTGATAGATGTCCTCCTCTGTCCTAGACGTTTCCCCACTCTGAACACCCCCCCACTCCCCTCGTAACTCTCCACTCCTCTGTCTTCACTGCTCTGATAGACGTCCTCCTCTGTCCTAGACGTTTCCTCATGCTGAACACTCTGAACACCAGCTCTTTAAGCACCAGAGACGCCCCCATTGTCTGTGTGACCTGGGGGCTGTGAGATTCTAATACAGAACATAACATCAAACCTGACAGCCTAGTTTCACTCTCTCTCACATATGCTTTTTTCTTGAACTTTGTTCAGAATCCACTCTTTCTTGAAATTCTTTCTTTCTCTTGATTTTATTTGGTTTGTTTGTTTCTTCTTTCTGCATTTTCTCAGAATTCTTTCCAAATGTATTTCTTTTTCTTCAGTCACTTTATCAATGTATTTGTGATGTTACAGGTTCTCTCGTCCTCCCTCCTTAATCCTCTTGTTCTTTTTATCTTTCATCTCTTGTTTGCTTCCCTTGAAACATTTTTCATCGGCTTGACATTTCTTTTTTCGAGGCCTCTCTCTATGCATCTTCTCTCCCTCTATGCCTCTTCTCTCTCCCTCTCCCTATGCATCTCTTCTCTTGCTCACCCTCTTTCTATGCATCTATTCTCTCCCTCTCCCTATGCATCTCTTCTCTCATGCCTCCTCTCTCCCTCTCTATGCATCTTTTCTCTCTATCCCTCCTTCTCTATGCATCTCTTCTCTCCCTCTCTTGATGCATCTCTCCTCTCTCTATGCAGCTCTTCTCTCTATGCATCTCTTCTCTCTCCCTCTCTCTATGCCTCTTCTCTCTCTCTCCCTCACGATGCATCTCTTCTCTCGCTCTCCCTATCTCTTGGTCTCGTGTGCTGTCTTCTTTTAAAGTCTGTTCTTCAAACGACACTGATGCTCCCTCATTTTCTGTTTGTTTCACAGCAGCAAAAGCCCCTCACTTTAATCCTTTCATCTTCGACACTGTGTTTTTAAAAAATCTGCTCTTCACTGCAATTAGAAAACACACCCTGAACTATAAATCAGGGACAGCAAGAGCACAGCATAGATTACATAGTGTGGCCAGTGCAAGCTTGATTGCTTCCCTGTGAAATTATGCTACCAAGGGGTAATCATTGATTACAACATAGACAATTAGAGTTTTTACAACCATTGTAGTTTTCTGCCTAAACACAGCATTGTATTCAGACTAAGTGCAAATCATGCATGTTATTAAAGTGCTTCTTTATGAAATATCAAAGTTACCACCCCTACTGTATTCTTCTAATTTATTAATTTTTTATAATTTATAATTTTTATTAATAATTTTCTAATTTCAGTCATCACATCCTAGTGACTTTTTAAAACTCAGAAGCACTCCTGTGGGAATCACGTCAAACCTTCAAGAGTAACCATTAACCAGCCCCCCTGTAACACTCTAGAACAGATGTGGTGTTCCATACGTCCACTAAGGGAGTGTTACAGGGGGACGAATCCCTTTCGAAAATAGGGCTAATATTCTAATAAGCAACACCTATCACAAGTATGTTCCTTCCACACAGACTGACTGGGTGGGATATGTGTTCTTCATTTTACAACAAAAATAGCTATCTGACTGCACTCCACATCACTATTCTAAAGTTAACAAAATAACAACAATGTTCACTATGTTTAATAGTGCTTCCTGAGTACAATCTTTGTGGTGTGATTGATAACACATTAATAAGCTGGGAGGAGGTGTCTCTGATTGGAAGACCCATAATGTCGCACAGTTTGAGCAGTGTGACTACACTATATAACATTGATTGTCACCCACAGACACTCCCATACACCGCCAGATTTTCTTACCCAGTTTCTTCTAGCCATGCTATGGAAAAACATTAGAGTGACAGATACCCCTTGATTCTGGCACACTCAATAACGTGCTAAAGAATGCAGAATTCTATCTGAGCTGTCTCAGAATACTGACTAAATAAGACATAGCCCTGAGTAGAGCAATCCCTGTCTCTATCGCCCTTTGCAGGACACTACAGGACCGAACTACAGACCAAACAGCAAAATGAAAAAAAAGAGACAAAATCCCCCCCCACCCCCCAAATCTTTCATTTAGTTACATTCTAAGGCTAGACCACTGATCAACCATACTTTAATACTCTGTAATAAAAATCAATATTGATTTTTACAATAATTAGAAATCTCAGGAAGCTCCACTGCAATCAGACAGTATATATTATATATAAGGGTCCCTGTGACAGAAAGACAATGATTCTTAGTGGTAAATCTCCCTCCCAACCTGTGAGGGTGCTAAGTAACGGGAACAGAGTACCCCGGATTGCTTGGCCTGACACTTCGTTGCTAGGATTAAAAGGAAGTCTGTCATTTAGAAAAGGGACGGCGCTCTGGTACACTAACTCATCGACCCGGAAGGGAAATGATGTGGCAGCCGCGGATTTGAAAAGAAATCGTTTACCAAGTGGTCATGAGTGATGGTATAAGTAGGGGATGAAGCAATGTAATCTGTTCCTTCATTTTGGTTAGAGAAAAGATCCCGGAAGGGCCTGTGTTTTGTGTATCCATAGCGTGAATGATTGTTTGTTTGTCTCCAATTGTGTCTTGTTATTAGTTGATGGTTAACAAGTTCCAGAGCTGTCGCCAAGGGCCAGCACAAACCCGGAACAGCACCTCACTTGTATCACAAATAACCGTATTTGCACCACGAGTACTAATTCATGCACTAATGGACTTGTGTATGTGTTTTGTGTTTTGTGTGGATCTACAATAAACGGGACTATTATTTCAGGACAAACCCGGGGATTACAATTCAAGTAATACAGACCACTGTATTACTTAGCATCATTTATTGTTTACTGTTTATTTGTCTGGAAAGGAGATCCGCTGCATAATTTATCCGACCCAGCAGGTTGACTGCTCACAGAGAAGTCAGCTTGGAGTGCGCCCACAGTAGCACCTGCACTGCCAGGCAGTGGAGGCTCAGAGACCTCAAGCCACCCTGTCGGTTTATGTACGACACCACTGTGGTATTGTTGGACAGAACTAGCATAAATCTGTTCCAAATCATCGGAAGAAAATGCCGTAGGCCGAGAACGACTGCGTTGAGTTCCAGGACATTGATCTGGACTGAGGCCCATGGCCTGTCCACACTCCATGGGTCCCCAACCCATTCCAGACTCGTTGCGGGTGGAGTGTGAACGAGTTGAACCAGGCCTGAAAAGGCCTTTGACTGAGTAGGCCCAAGGGAAGGGCCTGCAATGCGGCAGCCATCAACCCCAGCATGGGCTGACACAGCACCATGCTCACTCTCTCTCTCAACCCGAAAAAAGAGAGGCAAGACTCTACTGCAGCAACTCTCGGAGTTGTCAGTGACGCCTTCATGGACACAGAATACAGATGGAGGCCTAGGAAATACAAGTGTTAGGACAGCGTGAGACGGCACTTCTGCAGGTTCAACCTGAGACTGAGCTGATGAAGATGGTCCTTGACCAACGGCATATGCTCAAACGCTTGCTCCCGTGACTAAGCACAGACGAGCCAGTCGTCTAGATAGTTCATCAGTCGAATGTCCTGAACCCGCAAGGGCACCAGAATGGCGTCCATGCACTTGGAGAAAGTGCGGGAAGCAAGGGACAGGCCAAAGGGGAGTACGCAGTACTCGTAAAACCTGCCCTGGAACACGAAGCAGAGATATTTCCAGTGCCCTGGCCTGATAGGGATGTGAAAATACACATCCTTTAAGTCCTCAGTGGTGAATGAGTCGTCCAGCCGAATTGCCTGAACGATTTGGCGGTGCGTGAGCATCTTGAAAAGTAACACCTGAAGGTGTTTACTCAGAAGCCTCAGGTCCAAGATAGGATGGAACCCGTCGTCCTTCTTGGGTACTAGGAAGTATTTTGAATAGAAACCTTTCCTGCAAGAGGGCGGGTCTACTTCACGAATGGCCCACTTTGAAAGAAGAGTGACGACTTCGAGTTTTAACTGGAATTGAAGGCTGTAACCAGACCGCAGAGCACCCAACAATCGTTGGTGCTGAGTTTCCAGTATAGTAACTGGGGGGGGGAGGGGGATTGAGGCTGCAGAGATCCCTCAGGGGTTCCGGGCCTTTGGCCTCATGGGGGTCGCAGTCACAGGACCCGTAGGTCACCGGCGATTGCCGTCCCCCTTGGCCCGCCAATTGCTTCTCCTCCTTGACAGTAGAGCTGGCTGGGGCTGCTGTTTAGGAGCAGGCTGCACCGGACGAGTCGATGAAGCGACAGGCCCCGCTTGGAGGCCCCTATGCCCAGGAGAAGCTGGACATACTATCTGGATGCCTCCCTGGTCATAAAATACCTCTGCAGCATCTCCTCCACTGCAGGACCAAAATTGTGGCTTGGAGTGATAGACACATCTAGAAGTGAGGAATTGTCCTGCTCCTTGACCCTGGCCTGGGAGAGCCACAGTTGCCATCTGGTAACCACTAGGGCTGCCAGACACCAGCCCTCTGCCCTCGCAGTGAACTGTGCCAGTCTAGTAAGTGTCTCAGACATCTGCTGTAACTACAGTTTCTTCTAAACCGTGACAGTGTCACCAAGCTCCTGAATAAGAGTCGACTGATACATCATCAACAGACTGGAGGCATTACACAGCCTGGTAGCTTGGTCACAAGCAGTGTAAGCCTTTTTAAGGTGGACTTCAGTAGTCCTACATTGTCCGTTCAGGCATTGTAGGTCCTTAGTCGGAGCAATACAGGGAGCCCGTACGAGGGCGGCAATGGCTAAGTCCACAGGGGGAAAATCCGCCAACCCCGCGGTAGCTGCTCCTTGGAGCATAGCAAGCCTGGTGCTGAAGCAGGGCTCCCCCATGTAGACTGAACTTCCCGAACAAAGTCGGGGAAGGGAGGCAAGGCCCTGTGCCGAATGGGTGTGGCTAAAGGGAACTAGGAGCGCTGGAGCTCCTTGTCTTGTGGCCATTCCACCCCTAGACGACAAGCAGCTCTCTCTATCAGAGCCTCGAAGCCAGGTCCAGTTCGCTCAGCGAATCGCAAGAGCGGAACTCTGAGGGCTGAGATAAGTCTTCCCCATCCCCGGAAGCCTCCAGGAAGAGGACTTCCTCATCATAGTCCCGCTCCTCCTCAGGAGCTGGGTCCATGACTGGAACCGGTGGAGGGACCAGTCTGCTAAGGGACATAGTAGCTTCAGGAGCTGTGGCCGGCACAGTGGGGGCAGTGACTGGTAGTCCGCACAGCATGAGCTGCTGCTGCCCCATTATCATGGCAGTGCACAACAAATGCACAGACACGGGAGTTCACAGAAGTGCACGGGTCAGTGCCAATACCACAGGCACGGGGGGGTGCACGGGAGCGTACTGCCCGGTGCCGGTACAGCAGTGCACAAAAAATGTACAGGCACGGGAGTGCACGGCCCACGGAGCGCGGCCCAATACTGCTGCACAGAGGTGGTGTAACACCAAAGTTGGTAATCTACTATAATCTACTATATCAGGCTAGGAGATTTTGGAATCTCAGCGCTGGATAAAGTATGTGTGGATGAGCAGAGCTAACCCCACGTGAAGCCGCTGCTGCAGAACCGGGGCGCAGTAAACACCAATCTCGTGTTGTTCTTATTGCTCTACCTAAAGGGAGACAAAAAACAGAAACAGCAGTAAATGTTCAAATAAATATACAGTGAGCTAACTTGAAGAGTAAGCAGATAGAAAAAAAACTGGCAAACTGCTCGAATATAGTACTCAGTGAGTACTAAGGGGGGCAGCGCCAGCCGGCACACCGAAAATAAACTTGGCAGACGGACGCGACAATCAACCGAGCCCAGTGATGTGCGGGGCGCACTCGCAGCTCAGGGAGCTGAGAATCGGTCAAAAAAATGAATAATCCAGACAAGGGGTAACCGCCTGCTTCCCAGTGCTTCATTTTGAAACCACGTTCTCAAAGCTTAATAATAAGTAAAGTTGTGAAGACACTTACTTAGGCTCCTTCCCGATCAAGCGCTGAAAGCAAAAGAGACCGAACTGTAGTGACGCTGCCTGATACCAGCACTGGCAGGGGGCAGAGTGCTGATGTCAGTGCACTACAGTGGCCTGTAGGCAGCTTTTTTTATACAAAGCTCAGCAGTTGCCCTCTGCTGTGCCCAGTAAACATTGCAAATTATAGAGTGGAATGGACTTCCCCACTTACTTCTATAAGGATTTCAAGTCAGTTCATCCTACGATATACCCTCTCAGTACAGAATGCGTATAACGTGTGATGTAACAAGCATCAGGAAGGTTTTACTTACTAAACCTCAGCACAGTTCAGCCTCCAGATACTCAATGAAACTGACACCGACCTGCACTTTCAAAACAGAGATTTACATCATTTAAAAAGAATAATACCTAATAACCTGAATATGTTGACACAATATAAAGTAAAACAGTTTGAAGGTCAAATGGACTTCTCCAGAGTGAAAACTAAACCATGTACAGAAGAATGGGAAGGGACTTGGAAATTGTTATGCTGTAATTTTTCCCTTTTGGAAATTGTGAGTAAGTAAATGAATCTTCCAGCATCCCACTAGAGGTCACTTTTCAAACCACCACACTTCAGAACATCAGCCTTTTCAGAAGCCCAGATGAATGAAAACAGGTGCAGCAACATGGCCTGGAGCTTACCAATGGTCTGTGTGCCCTCGCTGTCCCTCAGGCTCCACACAGCTGACATCTCTGTCCCTCTCTCGGTGTTGATCCAGATTTCCACGCTGTGCCTCTGTTCCACCAGCAGGGGGCACTCCAGCTCCACCGGGCCGGCTGGCATGACCACGGTGATGAGGCGGCTCTGCCACAGCGTGCTGGCCCCTGTATGTGCCCACACCCCCACCCTATAGGTCCCTGGCAGGGCATATTTGTAGCGTGTCCGTGTATCACTGGAGTTGTGTGGTGTGGAGCCGTCCCCAAACTCCCACTGGTACACAGTGCCTGGCACGGCTGTGCTGGCACTCAGCTCTACAGGCTGGCACACACTGTGATACCTGAGGGCGTGTAACACCAAGTTTACCTGAAAAACAGACAACATTCTGACACTCTCTTGGATTAAAGTCCTAACCAGGTTTTCATCACAACTGAATACAAGTCAATTTTCCTACCGGTAATACTACCACTTCTGGAAGAAAATCATAACATTAGAAAGTTGCTATGTAAGTAAGTTACTGTAATGTATTTAAGTTTTCTGAATTTACATGTTGCTGTTTCCTACGTTTGAGGGTTAGGTCGGCCAGGGTGTCCTCGGCTCACAGTGCACCAGCGACCCCTGTGGTCTGGCCGGGCGCCTGCGGGCTTGCCTATAAGCTGCCCAGGGCTGTGCCGTCCTTCGACGCTGTAGCTCTAGGTGGCTGCATGGCGAGTCTGCAGTGTGTAAAAAAGCGGACGGCTAACGGCACACGTTTCGGAGGACAGCGTGTGTTCGTCTTCGCCCCTCCCGAATCAGCGCAGAGGTGGTAGCGGTGAGGTGAGCTAAATAAAACAACTGGACACTACTAAATTGGGGAGAAAATAACAACAACAAAAAAAGAATTGGCGGCTACTACATAAAAAAAAGTTTCCTATGCTTTCTTATTTATTACAGTGTGTGTGTGTGTCAGTGTGTGTGTGTGTGTGAGTGTGTGTATAGGTTTGTCTGTGTGCATCAGTGAGTGTTAATGTGTGCGTGTGTGAGTGTCATTATGTGTGTCAGTGTGTGTCAACGTGTTTGTGTGTCAGCATGTGTGTATGTCAGTGTGTCAGTGTGTGTGTTGGTGTCTGTGTGTGTCAGTGCGTGTGTTAACGCGTGTATGTGTCACTACGTGTCAGTGTGTGTGCGACAGTGTGTATATGTGTCAGTATGTGTCAGTGTGTGTATGGGTCAATACTCGTCAGCGTGTGTGTTGGTGTATGTGTCAGTGTGTGTCAGTGTATATAGGTGTGTGTATGTGTCAGCATGTGTTAATGTGTGTGTCGGTGTGTCAGTGTGTCGGTATGTGTATGTGTTAGTATGTGTGTCAGTGTGTGTCAGTGTGTGCGTACCATGGTCTCGCTCACCTGCACAGGAAAGGCTTTGAGGATGACAGTGCGTCCACATACGGAGGTCCGTACCGCATTGGAGCACACCTCCCTGCAGGCCTGTGCTCTAGGCCCGGGGGAGGAGGGGGAAGGCAGGGAGCCACACAGGCAGCGCTCCTTGGGGTCCAGGCTCCAGTGGGTCTCAGTGCGCCGATGACACAGCGCATTGCAGGAGGCTGCAGTATGAGGAGGCCCGTCCAGAGAAGAGTAAAGCAAAACTGCATCATGCTGCTGCTGCTGCTGAGGCCTCTGAACACAGGACACGTAGCTGTCAGCTGCAGGGACACAGGGACAGGCTCATAACAGTCACAGGAAGACTATGCTGAGCCACTCAGGAGCCGATTTGTTCATCTTGCAGTGTCATTGCATTCTAGAAAGATGTGCTCCTTATTTATTGGCTGTTAGTAATTTGTTAAAAACCTGAAATACTCAATGTTAAAATAATGTAATGCACAGCACAGTAAATGCTTTTTATTCATTGGTTTTGTGTTTTATAATGATTACACAACATTAATGAAGGGGTCTGGCAAGTTTTTTGACGCCATTTTAAGTACTGTACTCTTTTTCTTGTTAAGATTCCCTTAGTATCATTTTATTTGCCACATTCTATCCCTGGTGGTTGTTAGAAACACATTAGTGAGATATACTTAGGGCTTCTGATTTCCGGTTTTAACCCATAAAAACCAATAAAACACAGATACAAAAAAAATTTAATCAGTGTATACCCAATAAACACCGGAAAAACGCAGGAAATAGTTACTGAATTCACCTTGACTTGATCCCTTTCCCTGTGAAAAAAAAGAAAATTAAATAACCTACAACAAAAAAAAAACCTTTCCCCAGTGCAGTTGGGCAATGACCCTCCTTCCTGACTTCTATTCGTTCTGAATACATAAACCCCACCCCCAACTACAGAGTATCAGCAAATTCCTGAGTTTCTATTGGAGGATTGTAACACGATTGCGAGATTTAAAACAAGATTACAATTAGAAACAGAGCCTTGTTCTCGCTTGCAAGATTTATAGCTATGGTATGGAGTATTTACACGTTCGTGGAATTTAAAACCGAATTGCAAATTGTGGCAAAATGTAAAAAAAATACTTAAACACACAAAACCCCAGAAGAATATTCCTGTGACCATAAGGATTTCTTTGCAGAACACAGCAAAGGAAAGAAGGTACAATTGAAGTATTGTCGACTTACTATACATATTGTGACAGAAAAAAAGTTCAAGAATTTTGGAAAATAATAGTTTCATACAGTGTATAAAAAGCAAAAGCCTAGAAAAAAACGATATACATAAAAATAAAAAATAGTTTAAAATAAGCAAGAAATTAATTTTTGAAAAAAAAAAAAAAAAAAAAAAACGGAACAACAAGCCCTAGATTGTTGTTGTTATTTTCACCTGTGTCCATCACCCACCTGTTTCTACTGCCTGCAATTAAGTATTGCTACGGATTCATCTTCCCTGCCAGTGTGTGCGGCGATAGTGTAAGAACACTGACTGTTTTAGGGCTGTAGTGAGGCGTTTCTATGTTGTTATGTGTTGTATTGTTTCATTAGTTGTGTGTCTTAATTGTTTATAATTAGGGGTCTACCTAAATCGTGACTATACGGATTTCGAGGAAAACATGAAATTGAGGGGTCACCGCGAAATTTACATCTTTTAGGGGTCAATGCATACCCGGACAAGGAGAGAAAAAAAGAAACCCCGTTTAAATAAACTACTGCACAACGCAAACGACGTATCTTCCTTCTGTAGATAACACTTTTTTATTCCTTCGCCGTCCTATGTGCACTGCACTTAAGCAAAAAACAAACAAACAAATAGCATTTACAAAAAAATTCTCCAATGCGGTTAACGTTCTTGTTTACTAGTAAAATGATAACGACGTAATCAGACAATTAGTGCGTGTGTACTGCTTTTCTGTGACTGTACTGTGTAGTAGGGGATGGGACAAAGTGGTGCATTATTTTGATTTAGGTTGCTAAAATCTAGTTTTCAACTTTAGAGCTAAAACAGTAGAAATGGACGACAAAGCAAAAAAAGCAAAGTATATTTCAATGATTAATCGTGTCAAGATATTTCCTAAAAGAAACTGTACATACAGATTGAGGTCATTGTTTTGCATATCTTAATTTGTCTGGAGAAAATACAATCGATCGCGCTATTTACCTTCAGAATCAAACATTAAACAAAAGGCTACTACAGAGGCTGCTGAACAAAATGTAAAATAAACAGCTTTCAGAAACCAAACTGGAAAGTCAGCCCAGACAAAGTATTCCTGCCGGCAAATTAAATCATTACCAAAACCATCTAGCGCAGCCACCTCGCTTCAACCTGCTGCTTATTTTTTTGCAGTTGGAATTTTAGACCCGAATATGCCACGTTTTCTTTGTTTTGACTCTGTACTAATAAAATAAATTATTGGATGGGACAAATAACATGACAACGAACGTGCTGCATACATTGCCTTTATTAAATTATGTCAGATGCCCTTGGGTAAACGATTTTTGTGGCTGTTTCTAATCGATTTCCACATCTGTATAACTTTGCAAAACTTTGCTGTAACTTCCAACCAATTCAGTGGATGCAGAACGTGCAGTCTCAGTGTGTGGGCAAGTCAACTGCAGGGGGATGCTGCATGCTTGCCTTTAACAAATGACAGCACTCTGTTTTATTAAGGAAGCTAGTACCACTATTGTTAGGCTTTACATTGTTCTGAAATACCGTCTACTTAGGTTTATTTAATGTTTAAACAGGTCCGCGAAATCCTAATTTTCTTTTATACAATTATCTGATGCTCGATATTATTCCCATCTGTAAATGTTACTTTATTTGTATTATTTTCTGTTCTTGCGTTTGTCCAGGGACTGCCAAGGCAATTGAGCTCACAGCTAAATCTGGGTGCAATGCAACTTATGACATGTCATAAATATTAAAAATGGTATGTTGTCCCTGTCAAATAAATACATACATAAATATACTATGCAGAACAAATGTGGCATTTCTGCCATTGGAGACAGTGTTGCAGGAGGACAGGTTAGTGGTTACACTCTGGTGTACCAGCTGAATTTTGGGAGAAGACTTGTTTGAGAGCTGTATTGATGCCACAGGTATGCTACTACATCCTCTCAATGTTTCTCTATGTTTAACATACCTGTCAAGGGAAAGTGTGTTTGAAAACAAACAGTGGAGGTACTTCTAGGCTTTTGATGTCATGGTAACTACACTCGCTTATTTATATTTAAATGTATGAATGTGCTTGTGATATCATTTATTACATAATTAATGATGTAACAATCTACTACTCCTTTCTTTTTAAACCTTCAGGCATTGTGGTATTAAGTCTATTTATTTATTTTCCCTTCTGTATTGTACATTATCTCATTTTATTTCTTCTAATACTACTAATTGTAGGTCATTCATTTTTTTATAAAGCGTTGAACTATTCGCTCATTTACTTTATTTCTTATGTCTGATTGGTGATTCTGTATTTTATATAATGCTGTACCTGTCTCTCCTACAGATGTAATTTTGTAACATTTTTGGCAAAATATAAAATACATGTAAAATATCTGAGCTATGCATGCTTCTCTCTCCGTTTCCCTGCACTTCAGCAGTCAAGCACATCTGACTGGCCAGCCTGGCCAGAGACACTGACCGCAGGGGATAGCTGGGCTGTCCAGTGCAGTGAGGGGGGTGTTGAAGAGGCTGGCGGGCAGGCTGCAGGTAATTTCCTCTCTGTCTGGCACCAGAGCTGCGTTCTGCTGGACCCAGTCTTTCAGCCAGGACAGTGCACAGTCACAGAGGTAGCTGTTGGAGCCAAGCTTTCTACGAGAGAGGATAGTACCCAAACATAACCAGAGAGGAATTCACACAAGTACAGCACCGCAAAACTAACCAAAAATACAAAACCTTTGCTGGTTCATAACCTGTGCCCATTTTACTACGCTTAGGCTGTTAGCTTATTACTGCAGAAGCTAATGTGCACCCTAAAAAGAAACATGCAATGATCGAGTAAGCAGTCAAACTCAAGTGGTTTTCACAAACACTTTAAAAGAATGCTTTGTTTGCTGGTGATGTTACTGCCTTTCAGTCTTCACAAGCAATGTTAAGTGCAGGCTGAATCTAAGTCCACAGCTGACCATCTGGCTCCTGCTGCCATGGAGACTGCGGTTGCTATGTGCTGCACTGGGCCCAGCTACTTGTGTGGTAAATGGGCTCTTTTACTGCTCTTTTATCAGCCCTCAGCACCTAGCAACCTGTTTGTTTGACTTCACTTTACAGACACTGGAACAGGCAGCAAAGCACAAGCCAGGCAGAGCTGTTTCTGATAATACAGCTCCTCCAGACTTTAAAAAGGCCTTTTGCTGAAACATTTGTCAAACAGACTAAGACGTGGACTTACTTGCACCTTAGAACATGTAAAATTATTAGCCTCTATATACCCCAGATTCTGATTCTATCAATAGCTTGTTAAAAATAATACCCTTAGCAAGTTTCATCACAAATGGACAAATGATTACAAGCTCTTTGGTTTCTTAATAATATATGTCTTTAATATTTGATTGTAACACATTTATATAATAGGAATAGTAGTAAAAAAAAAAAAAAAAAAAAAATACTATACAAGTATATACATTTGTTCTTCAATATATTTGATAAAATCTGCAGTTGGCGTTTCATTTAAACTACTTTCGATTGTACGATTATAAATATATGTACTTTACATAACAATGTATTATTTTATGTTTTTAAACATTCTTACACTGAGTGGAGACTTGTCAGCTCTTTAAATGTCTTCTCTTCCAAGGTGACAATCAAGTTGTTGCTTAAATCTCTGAAAACAGTCAAATTGAAAGGACAGTCATTATAAATCAAATAGAAGACATCAACCAATCAATATCCTGGATTTGTCAACATTCCAACACATTTTATCTCGTGCATAGCACGCACAGTATGACTCTAACGTTAGCAAAACAACCATTTGTATTATCTTTTATAGTGCTTCCTGAATCTTTGTTTTGTGATTGAATACGCTTATTATGAGCCATCATTTCTCACAGTTTCATCAGATCTTAATTTATAATATAAAACACCTATTTCAGCTCCTGCCACGTCTGTAAATGCACAATTAGAGAGATCAGTATAATGAGAAAGATTACCTTCATCCACTGTACCCTTTACAACAGTTTACCACAGTACATTGGGCACTTTTCTCATGCTTTTCCCATGCTTATACTCTGCATTTACCAGTTTTGCTATGGTTTGCCATGTTCCTAAAATGCTTTACTGTACCTCTGTGTGCTTTACAATGCTTTCACTATGTTTTACTATACATTTAACATGGTACATTTTTACAAAGAAAAATGTCAGAGAAGTATGTTATGTATGGACGGACAGGCACCTCCATATATCCCCGGATACTGATACTCCTAAATCTAGTGCTAATAACTCCCTTATAAAGCTCATCACAATTACATGGGGGGGGGGCACAATGTAATGAAGGTGTCTGTTGGCAGCCTTCCTGTGCAGCTCTGTGTTAGCGGGGTTTAGACCTCTTAGCAAGCTCTTCATTTACTAGAAGGGAGTGTTTTCATTCTACCTATATCTTTGAAACAATCGCTAAAATGACTGTGGCAAACAGAATAACTACATGAATTTTCTCTGCCATGCGTATCCGTTCATTATATAGGTCTCAAGTGCAGTTTTTAAAGGGACACATGCTTTAGCAGATGTGGTACTACAGTAGATAAAGAAATCTGCTTATAGTCCTAGGTCATTTCAGCTGGTCTTTGCTTGCTACAGGTGGATGTCTTTCAATGTCCGTGAAGCTCCCTTGCTACTGCATGCTGCTGGCTGATAAACAAGCTGCAAGTCACATTATCTCCAGCCACAGCACGAGAGGCTAAACTACTATGATCTACTCTACAGTGCATTCAATATCCTGCACTAAACAATGTCCTTACCTAGTTTCATCTCAGTTGGACTAGGGCTTCTCTAAATACATGTTAAAATGTAATTGTGACATAGACAGATTGAAGACCTTGGAGATTGTAGTGCCATACATTTTAATGATTGTCAAAAATGCTATATTAACAGCATTTAAGAACAAATGTCTTCATTATCTTGCATTATTTTCAAACACTTTACTGTTTGGCATGTGTCTTCACTTTTAGAACAGCAGTTAGCAAGGAATGGCAATGTGCAGGGCCTCCCCTCTTTTTTACAGTGTGTCAGGCACTGTAGTAGCTGTGCTCCTCTAAACCGCTCACGCAGTATCAATCTGATTTAGTAGAATACCATCACACTGCAAGTGATAGCCACAGGTTTAAAGATTTCATTTCTAAACCAGCAGGCTCCAAACTTCTTACATTAAAGTCCCCTTTTTCCATCACGTTTAACCCCGGCCCCCAAAAATATATAAAAATCTCAGCACATAAATTAAAAAATGCAAGTTTTCCCATGAGCATATCAAAAATGAAACCTACCAAATAGAGACTGCACAGTTTGTGGCTATAGAAACATAGCATTGAAAATTTGTACTGCAATATTACTGATACATTTATATTTAACACAATGATGACATTTAATAAACATAAACACTTAGTAAATGCATTCTAAAAGTCAGCAAAACATTTTTTGGAGGGGCACCTAAATCTGTGGGCCAACATGTGTTTACCTTCAGAGATTTCAAGGTGAATCAATTTTTCTTACCTTATCACTGACCCCCTCCCCGTTTTAAAAAAGTGCTACCCAAGGCTTTAAATCTCTATTCTTATCTTATATTAGCATGAGCAACATTATCACAGGACAGAACTAGCCAGAAACCAGGGCGTGTCTCAGAGCTCTTAAATTACCTTCCCCAGTTTTTTATTTGAAGGTTTATGCGCATTTCAGTGCCAACTAACACATCACTGCTTATATCAAGAAAAAAGCAAGGACTACGCTAGGATCAAGCAAGAAATGCAAGACCATAATATGCAAGAACTATGCATGCATGAGATAAGGAGATAAGGAGGAGGATTTCATTTATGCCTTACACATAACTTGCAGTCACATTCTAAATTTGAATCTTACAAATTCCTTGTGTGATTCTTGCAGCCTTTCTTGCAAGCATGCAGTATATCCTTCCTTAATCTTGCTTAAAACGTTAATCCATTTCTTGATCTTAGCATGATCCTTGAGTTTTTATTGGTATAACTGGCTGCTCTGGTGCTTATATACAGCAGGCTACAACGTGCCAGATCACATGGTTCACAACTTATTCGCATACCAGTGCCTTGCGGTTATATTTCTCCATGCTATAGTTCCTAATAAAGTGACGAGATGCAGTTGGTTATGAGAATTAAAGAAACACTACTTACAATATCCGCAGATCCTTAAAGCCGGCTAAATGCTGTGGTATCACAGTAGAGATCTTATTCCTGGACAGATCCCTATAATTAAAGAGAAGACAGTATGGACAATTTTTATATTATATATAAACAACAGTCTCATGTATTGTCCAATGTTAAGGTGTTCTGTATGAAGACTAGCTACTACATTTATTTAACCAGAAATCATTCCTTGAACCAGATACAATATTGTAGATCTGGCCTGCAGCAATTGCCTAACAGAATTATGTAATACAGAACCCCTTATAAAAGGGGTAAGTGTAATAAAGCATCAGGAAAGCATGCTAATGCATAGGTAAGCATTGTAAAGCCCAGAGAAGAATGGTAAAGAATATTGGTAAAATCATAGCATAACTGTGGGGAAAAAAGCATGGGAAAACTGCAAGATTATCTGCGGTATACTTTTTTTAAGGGGCGCTACCAACGGTTTGAAGTATTGTGTGATAGTCAATGTGCTTGTTCATAATTGCCTTTTTATATTTCATGTTTCAATGCTGTAATAAAAAATTATCCTTTGTCCTTTGTAAACAGTTCCATATCTTAATACGGCAATAAATCAACCAGGCTAACGTAAAAACCAGCCAGGGGAAAATAAAGACATCATGTGATATTGACAAAAAGGGCCACGATACGTACAAATGGATCAGCTTAATAAAGATGTATTCACACTAAAATCCACACTGAGACAATCTGACCCAGCTGTTGGTGAATTTTGGGTAAGTGTGATGAAAATTGGGTAAGTTGTATTTAAGACCTGTCAATAGGCAAGCACATGTGGTGTTATTGTCATGGTATATTAAAATGAATGACTGACAGAATGTGCAATAACTTTTTGTGTTCTCAAAATAAGTGTGGCATAGAAACAGACAGAGAACACCCTCCCAATAACACATAATAAATCATGTTAATACCAAATTTCATCACAATATAGATCAGAGATCACATTTCCATTCTTTATTATTTAAAAAGAACAAAGTTAAAAACAGAGCAACATTTCAGCCAGATGGCCTTCATCAAGCTGACTTGCTTAAGAAAATGTGAAATCAGGGTGATGGTAATGCATGATATCGGATTCCAGCACTGTGAGGGTCTGCATGATGGTAAGACCTGATATCAGATTCCAGCACTGTGAGGGTCTGCATGATGGTAAGGCCTGATAGCAGATTCCAGCACTGTGGGGGTCTATGTGATGATGAGGCCTGATAGCAGATTCCAGCACTGTGGGGGTCTATGTGATGATGAGGCCTCACAGCGGATTCCAGCACTGTGGGGGTCTATGTGATGATGAGGCCTGATAGCATTCCAGCACTGTGGGGGTCTATGTGATGATGAGGCCTGATAGCAGATTCCAGCACTGTGGGGGTCTATGTGATGATGAGGCCTCACAGCGGATTCCAGCACTCTGATCCTGAGGCCTCATAGCATATTCCAGCACATTCCACAGATAAGCCCACCTGTCAGGGATCATTAAACTGTAAAGAAGATCCGCCCCTCCTAGTGCAGGTTTAGCTTATGAGCTCCAAGTCTCCCCGTGTGGGTGTCTAATTATAGCACATTCCTCAACTTTTGCTTGCTTAATTACTTAGCATTCAGAAAACAATCTGCCCTCCCTCCTCACCCCCTACTGCTGGTGATAAATGGGACCTTATTACATTTTTATGTGTCATTTATCTGCAGAGAAAATGGTTCTTTAAAGAGTAAGTATCTTTAAACTTTAGTTTCTTAGCTTCTGTCCCCTTACCTTTTTAGGATGTTTGAAATGATTCTGAGGGATTCTTACAGCAATTGCTTTCACATGAGTTCAGGAGATGCTCTCCACAGATTCGTGTAACAGGCTACTTTGCTCTGCCACTTCAGATCAATTTCTTGAGCACACTGAGATGAACAAGATTTCAAGTCAATTCAACCCATTTACTGTACATGGTGAGTGTTGTACTCCATTCCTTTTTTAGTCCGGGATTCAGGTCTCCAAAGACGAAAGCTGTGAAAGCCTTATGTGTCACTCCCCTATTTTCAATATTACACATTTTGCTGACCCCGCTTTGTAATTTGTGCATAGTCCCTTACTTCCAGTGCTCGTCACCCCCAGTTCTGTGAACAGCACCCCACAGGAATGCTTTAATATCCTGGATATGTGTACATAATGTCTGAAGAATACATTCTAGGGGCCAGTTCAAACAATATCTTCAATATAATTAAATACATTCCAGATATATTTATAGTTCATATGGATGAGTGTCTCAGATTTTTTGTCAACTTTATGGAAATTTTTATCAATGATGTTTTGGAATTTCTTCAAAACATCCAAAACATAGTATATTCAAACCACACGGTGTCATTTTAAGATTATAATGTCTTCTGACTTGAAGCCAGCATTCCTTCCCAGAACTCCTGGGAAATTGAATTACTTTATTCTTGCTGAAATTCTCACATTTAAGAAAGTCAATCTTCTAATATTATTGCACCTGCACTGACCACAAAGATTTCCGCAAGTTCTGCTATAGCTCAGGAAAGCAAAGCAAAAGTCAAACAAACAGGGAAAAAAAGGAAGTTTTTTTTTTTTTTTTTTTTCAAACGATGAGCTCCATTTATATCATAGTCACAAGTTATTTAAACAATATTTTCTTCAAAGTCTACTTTTATGAATAAAATCAAGTTTAATATTGCTAAAAAGTTCTGGACCAGGGTTGGGATCAATTGCTTTTTTTTTTTTTTTAAATTTCCATTGCTTTCCAATTCCTTTTTAAAATCAATTCCCAGTTCCAATTCCCTTTTAATCAATTGCAACACATTGACAAGTACAATTTGCAGCATTCTGTTCAAATGAGCATCTCACAGTGGAAACAAATTACTTCAATTGAAGTCCCTGTTAATCAATTAAATTGGCTTCAAATGAAAGCAGTTGAACAATCACAACAATTATGATTTCTCTAAAATATGAATTCCAATTCCTTCGAAGGAATGGGAACTGTAACTGGAATTGGGAATTGATTTTAAAAAGAATTGGAACTTAAACGTGAATTGACCCCAACTCTGTTGTGGACTATTTCTGCTTTAATTAATGAATAAAGAACACTAAGTAGTATAAAACTCGATTTTATCCATTAAAAACCATGCTTCAAACAACGCATGAGTTAAAGCTTTGTGAATAGAGCCTTGTTACTGCTACAGAGCTCATATTTACTGTACAGTAAGTTAACAAGCTTCTTGAATACTTAAATAGTTTTAAAAGCATATGTGGGACACCTTTAAGAATGTATTTTCTGAATTGTTATTATTGGAATTTTCTAACATTCACCACAAAAAATATAATCCACACTCAAAGCTTTACATCATGAACTATCTAAAGAATGTTTTTTTCAAAGTCAGTTTTGATGGATTAATATTCATTTATAATATTCAATAGTCAAATAACTCCACAACAGTCATTAAAAGCATAAAAATGACTTTTTCCGTGAAAAACATATTTCATTCCAGAGGACATTTCCTGTAGTCTTCAAAGCATGTATTTCATCGAGTTATAAGCATAGGGGTGGGGTGGCACCGATTACCTTGTCACCCTATGGTGGACCGAGTATGAAGTCTATATCTCAAAGAGTTAGGTCTTTATCAAAACCAAAAAGTCACATGACCCCAATATGGCAGCCATTTTAGGTGAAAGAGTACAGTTTGATTTTCTTGAGTTTCCATAACACTGACAATATGAAGTCAGCATGGCAGATGGTTTATGAGATATGAGCAGTTGAATGACAATTATATATAAGCTCACCTCACAGGGATGCTTTAAAAAAAAAAAAAGACTTCTTTTTTGGAGAAAAAGTTACAAGCGCTCGCTTGTTTCTAGTTAATATGTTCCAAAATCACAATTAGCTTGTCAGCAGTAAAAACAACACAAAACACCCTGTTAGTTCTGAACTGGACCCTTTTATAGGAGGTCAGAGCTTTCTGAAGGAAGCCCAGCATGTCTGTGTCTGAGCAGACAATAGGCAGGAAGTTTGCTGCAAACAGAGCAGAAACCAATCCAGCACTGGCAAATAAAAACACTGGCCTAAAAAGATGGCCTACAGTTTTCTCCATTGTTGAAACTGATTCAATGTTTAAAATATTATTGAAGATTTCAGGGTGATATTTATGTATTCTTTTATTTATTTACACGCTTCAGCCAATTGGAGCCATCGATTTATTTACACAGCAGCAGCAGAAATCCAACCCAAAACTACATGTATTAATATACTATTAATCATGCTAGTGCTGGATGTGTGTAACAATCCCTCGCTACCCTGGCACTACTACTTGCCAGTGTATTTACTACAACTGCTAAAGTTTAACAAGTTTAAATGGTAAATTGTTTCAAGGTTTTAGCATTTCCAGTATCAATACTGTGAAAATCAATGTAAAATCTGAAACAAAACAAATACAAAAATAAAATATAAAAACACTAAATAAAGACTTTTTTTGGATGTGAGGGTTTTAAAAGTTAAATGGCTGTTTACACCAAAGGGTAGAAGTACTCAAGTGTTGCAGCTGTCGCAGTAATCGTAAATCAGTTGCAAACAAGTCAGAAGTCCTGGGTGAAATGTATTAAACATGCGCAATGCTGTTAGCGACTTTTTAGGGAATGCTTTGCAGCAGCAGTTATTCTTTGCGGTTCAGCCTTAGATGAATATGTAATTATGGGCTACCTGCATAAATTCGCAAAAATAGGGTGAAGATAGTGCAAATGAGGGTTCTCAAATATTGTATTGAGATGTACTAAAGCTGCTGGCAATTTTAACACTTACAGTCGCATCAATTTGTTAAGAACTTTTGAAAGCACGTTTTAAACAGTCACAATTGGTGCTGGCATTTCCCAGTTTACTTTTTCTCGTGCGTTGCCATTTGTGCTCAATGCATTTTTGAGACGAACACCCAAGTACCTAATTTTCACTAAAGTCAGGGTGTACTTGCAAGCCTTGAAAACTAATTTCTATGACATTTCTGGTTTCCTTAAAGTGTTGGGTGCAATAGACTGCAACACATGTGCCACTAACCATTGAGCTTCTGCATAGGACCAATTGTCTAGGCTAATAAGCAGGCCAAGTTATAAATAATAATAATAAAAAAAAAAACTCACTAAAATCATTGTTTCAATTTAAAATAATCTTTAATTCACATTGTACACCAATATGTACAATGCAGCATAATGATTTATGTTGTGTTACCGGTAGCCTACAGGCTAAAGTAAAAAGAAAGTGCGCTAGGTATTACTATACTGTATACATGTACTGTACAGATTTATATTTTTACATAATGTAATGTGTAGCCTACACAAAACACAATAGTGTTATTTCAGCGCAACGATTTACATTTAAAATGCACTGGGCACTATAAACGTATGTGTGTGCGATTTTATTTTATTGTTTTTAAATGGGACACCTCCTTATATCAGACAAAAATGTCCAGTTTAGCGAGGGGCTACTGTATGATTATGAAAAGCTTTTTGGGGGTGAAGGTGGGAGCCCTACTATAGAATCTGATGGGATTAAACTGCCTTCCATTTGTTATATATAACAATATTAAAATAGGTAAAATGAAGCGGGAACAGAATGCATTGTACAGATGGCTCTTATATTTAACAAAAACAATGTTATTTTGATTCTTGCACCCTTGCATGTATAAACGTTATCCTTTGGGCACACTCTGCTACAGCAAACCACAACTCAACTCTTGTTATTTATTTGAACAATGTCACACAACTCTCTCAATGCTAGAGATCTTGCCAAGAAGATGCAACAAATATTTAAATTAGTATATTGCAGCT
Source organism: Polyodon spathula (assembly GCF_017654505.1). Lineage (NCBI taxonomy): Eukaryota > Metazoa > Chordata > Actinopteri > Acipenseriformes > Polyodontidae > Polyodon > Polyodon spathula. The sequence continues at coordinate 19,761,547 of NC_054553.1, forward strand.
CTTTTCATTAGCATATTTTCTCTTAGTACATACAACAAAATGTATACTTTGTGAATTGTCGCAACAAAAATGCAAACTGCTCTATGTTTGTACTGTGACTGGCCCATCTTAGTGCATCTAGTTATGTAACGGCATTCTATAATAGGAGTAGAATTTTTATCATTTGTTTTAAAGAGTTTATTACAGTATATAAATTACAAATGACATAAGGAAGAGAGAACAAAGAGTTCCACTACCGCATTATAATTCACATAATAATCACTTTAAACAAAACCTCTGGAAACTGAGAAAACTCAATATGAATAAAAAAAAAAACTAATTCTTGGGAACAATAGTCATTCTTAAAGGAATCCATTCTGAAATAACATAACATATTACGAGCCTTTTTACTGACATTGTCATCGATCTGAAACATTTTTTATTTCACTTTGCTCTGGAGCAAAAGCTGAAGTAAATCTGCCCCCTTCGCTCCAACCAAAAAATTTTAGGGGGAGATAAAATGCCTGCATAGCAATGGTAAAGTTGGTCTCCGTGGCAATGAGGCCTAATTAAACAATCACCCCCACCAGCCTCCACTTACAAAGCTATAAGAATTCCATGAGCACAAACCCTGCATTCCTCTCCCACTAGTACTGTGGCTAAGGACTCTCAACAGGATTTTTCAGATAAACACAAGAATGGAAAAGGGGCAATTAGTTATCAAGAGAATGGCTTGCTTACTTCAAACATATGACAATGGACAAGAAAGACGTAGCTGGCCTTTTTATAAACTGGTATGAACCGGTCATCACAATGGCTGACTTTCAGAAAAAAGGGCAAAAAACATCTTTAATTTGCCTTTAGTTTTCCCTTTGAATAAAGTTCAGTCTTACACAGTCCCCAGCCCCCAGCCCCCAGCTCCACTGTTTAACAATGAGGAGAAAGTTAAATATTAACAGCAAAGGAGATTTTAGTTGAGATACAAAAACACATCCAATATTTCAACGTAAAGATGGGAATCTCCAGCCATAAGATGGAGACTTGACAGGTCTGCTTTGACTTGACTTAATATTTTTTTTTAACATACCATTTATAATATACATGTTTAACACATGTTACACATTCAGGGTCTGGCTTATTTATTAAGAACACGCAAATCATTAAAATATTAGCACTTCAATATCAGAACTACAATGGATTTGAAACAAATAATACAAGCCTTACTTTGTAGTAACATGTCTGTCTGGTACTAAAATGGTACCATTAAAATGGATTACTACCAGTGTGTATTGGTTGATAATGGCATTGCGGTACTATTCTACCAATAGCAGCATGAGCTACCATTGCCTATTAGAGAACAGCCCTTGCCACTGAAGAGCATTTGGGAAAAGTCTACTAACTTTCAGATCCTGCATTGTTAGTCTAAACATTTTAGCATCCATATTTACTTACAGTGCAGATTAACCCTTTAGCCCTACAACATTAGACTGGTACTTATTAACCTTCTCTGTGTAGTGGATCAATCGCATAAAGGTATTTCAGTGACGCTAATGAAAGCAATCCATCACACAAAGGTAACAAAGACCCAAAACTGTGGTTTGCACTACAATGGCAATGCAATGGTTATTTACAGCACTGAGAGCCAATGGTGTCATCCCAGGGACAGCCATGAGGCTGCCATTGGTAAAATGGTACCACAGTATTCAAACCATACCCTACCTAAATGGTCTTCAATGAAAATGCAGCCAGTAATATTGCAATGACAATGCATCGGTATTGTACTATACTGCAGGGGGCACTGGTAGTACATGGTCTGCTATAATGGTTCAGCCACTGGTAGAATAGTACCACAGAATTCTAACTATACCCTTCACAAATGCTCTTCAATGGCAATGCAGACAGACAGTGGAACTACACTGGCAAAGCAATGGTTCTATACTGCGGAGCAATGGTAGCAGAAGGACAGCTACAATGTGATGAGGCTGCCATTGGTGGAATGATACAAAAGTCAGTGAGAACATTTTCACAATTGATGTTATGAACATCTACAATGTAGTCCAGCACTGTACCATTCCAGTACCACTGTACTGCACAACATTTGTTCCAAATCCCTTGTGTTGCCAGTGCTATAAAGTCAAGCACACATGGCACTGATGGAGGTACAGCCTTAGCAAAAACATTTGTTTATAGAGTGCAATTTATTTTCTACATTTAAAAAATGAACCAAATAACAAAACCAATAATTATGGTTTGGGAAATGTTTGCAGTTAAAACATAACTGCACAGTTATCATAGTTTTTGTTATTTGAAACTGATACTCTTACAACTGGCAATACCTACTCAACTTGACTACACAGTAAAACTACACACAAAAAAAATGTATTTTGATTGTTACATCAAGCTTACTTCAGTATATAGAGCTACAATAAAACCTGTTAACCTTACAAGGTTTGACATGTTGTTCCGTGCATGTAGTGTTAACTTAATCACAGATAGAGAGCATTTTACAGAACCCGGCATTCCAGCTAGTGTCGTTTCAGGATAATGATGCACTCTGGGGTGACTCCCTGGTGCTGTAAAGTGCTCTAAATGTAATTGTGGTTTATCCCAGCAGGTATAAGTTGATCAAGCCAATCCCTCAACCTGAAATGAAGTGAAAACAGATAAGAACTTTGCTACATCACAAAAGTCAACTGTGGTTAAAAACAATATCGAAATAAAACCCTGCAACTCACGTAACAAAAATTCCATTATTGGTTAAAAAACAATAAAAAAAAAAAAAAAAAAAAAAAAAAAATCGATGAGTTTCTGCTTGGCATATGATGAAGGCAATGCTATGCCAAAACACATCAGGTTTCTATTTATTTATTTATTTTAAACAAAGTATTTTTTGATATGCGAGTTGCAGGGTTTCTTTTAAATTATTCAGAAATGAAATGAAACAATATTGTTGCCAAACTTGCATGTATGACCATTCTAAATGTCCATAAACGGGAATTCATACATACAGACTTACATTCAAGTTCTTTATTTTAAAACTTTTTTCCATTAAAACTTTCAATTGATTTTGTACTTTTTTTAAATGTTAACTTTTTAATGTATTTAATGTTCCATTCATAGCTTCATCTGCTGCATTGAGCTCAGAGTGGTGGGTGTGTGTAAGCACAATGGGGTTTGCAAACATTTCTTTTTAGTTAATAGGTGTAGATGAGCAACTGAGGGGGCTCAACCTCCCTCCAGTACGACAAAGTTATTTTAAACTAAATCAAATAAAAAGTTGCCTAGAAACACCCTTTCTCAGGTACGTGGCTTGACTGGGTTAATAATACAAAAGTAAACCAAGCATTAAGCAAATTTACTTTAAAACCTGCAGACCCGCGACAGTCACTGTACAACGCACAAAACAAAACCATGTAAGATTGAATTTAGGGTCAATCTTGGCTGGTTTCCAGCCTCAGTGCACAGTGCAAGACTGGAGTCTGAAGAAGCCTATGAACATACAAAGTGATCAAACTGTTCAGGTGATGCAAAAAACTAAAGTTTGCATTATCCACATATGATGGTATGTATAAGCCAGTCATTGATGGGTTCTTATTTCAAGATGCAAATGTTACCATTTTAAAACTAACCAATATTGTTGTTTTCTTTTATTGATTCAAACTGTAATTTTAATAATGTAGGTCAGATGGATCACTCTCCAAAAATGTCTCCAACAGCAAATAGTCTGGACCAGCATTCCAGCTGATGAAACTTGGGCCCTGTGCAATAACCCCTTTGCTAATGCCGTCTGCCAGTGTGAGTGCATTAACTGGGGTTTAATACAGGAAATGACATAAAATCAGAGCATTGCCGCTTTATATCACTGCATCAGACTTAGCCAAGAAAGCCCCTTTAAAACAACAAACAAAATCATGCCTCTGCACCTACTTACATTTCTGTCTGCGTTATTGCAGATATGCTAAATGTAGCTGCAGCACACAGAGAATTCTTCCACTACTGGCCCTTGGCAAAAATCACACCCAAAGGAATTTATGAAATGTTTCTCAGACAGATTGTTGACACTCTCCTGTGTGAAATACCTCCAAGTGGCAGCATTAAAAACAACACACACTATGTATTGGTCTGTTTTTTTGAAAAATAGTAGAAGGGATTTTAGTAGATGAAGTGGCAATCGTCCAAATTACAGCAGGGGTGGATAGCAGCGAGTCTTGTTTAAATTCCTTAGGAGGGATACGGTACTGATTCAGTGTGGCAGCAGTGAGTCTTGTTTAAATTGATCTGGAGGGATACGGGATAGTACTGATTCAATGTGATAGCAGCGAGACTTGTTTAAATTCCTCAGGAGGGATATGGTACTGATTCAGTGTGGTAGCAGTGAGTCTTGTTTAAATTGCTCTGGAGGGATATTGTACTGATTCAGTACGCTTTTGTGTAAACGTCTCAATTTGAAATCCTGACGCAAAACAAGAATGTGAAAAAGGTTTTTAAAAGTACTTATTCTTGTAAGTTTGTACCCTTATTGAGGGTATAGGTTTTATAGTTCTGAGCAATACAATTTAAATAATTTATATCAATCTTTCAAAAGATCTAAGAATTTGTCTTTTTTCATATATAACAGTACATAAAATCCATGTTTATGCATTGAAAAGAAAAAAAAAAAAGGAATTCGGCAACTCCATTGAGTATCAATAGTATTTTATGTTAAAGTTAATGAATAGTAATGTACTGTAAAAGGTATAGAAGTTGATATATATTTATATCTATATAATATATATAGATATAATATATATCTTATATATAGATATATATATCTATATAATAATATATTATTCCTATGAATGTGTTTTTTAGGGTATGTACAAAAAAGCAGAAAAAGCATCCCTGTACAATATATAAAAAATGTATACTATATAAACGCTGCATGTCCCCGTTTCCCTGTTTCTGTCATACACGGCCTTTGACAGATTGCAGATAGGAGGTGCTGGTTGGGAGGTGCATCCACACCCCAGAAACAGTACAAATTATGGTTTGGAATAATGATATAGAATGCACATAACAGGATATTAAACAGGTAACAGCTAAAAATTATTCCAAAAATCTGGTACTTAGATTACCAACATGTGTCTCAATGTGCACCTTTGAAACATGACGCTTTACCACATGGCACTAAATTAGGTTATTGGTTCTCAATCCCCAAGTTTTACAGCAAGTCTGTACACTTGTACCTCGGCAGCATCTTCTGGGCAAAAGAATTTAAAGCCAGTAAGGAAAGCAACTGGTTGGCTAAAGGCAGGATAGAAGCTCTTGAAAGGGTGGGGACAATTTCACTGTCCAGATGACCAAGGAAGTACAACACTAGCAGAAGGCATGGCTTGCAAACCGAGATTTCTTTTATCATGTGCAGTACCTTCTTTTAAAATAAAAAACATGTGTTTACTCTAATGTGCATTTCTTTTAAAACTACACTTGAGACAATATATAACAAACGTTAATGCACAACAGCTAAGATTTATAGAATTATGTTCTCACTTTAAGGATGCTTTAACATTTAGCAGTTTCTCACAGTGCTAGAGTAAGGAGGAATGAACAGCAGGACTTACAGCAGTGTGGTGTGGGGAGGGCAGCTCCCTGCAGATGGGATCTCCCTCAGGCCTGCTCCAGAGCAGTTTACTGCACTGCTGTTGCACACACAGGCTAGTGGGCAGGGTACCCCTGGGGAGTGAGGGCTCTTGGGATCTTCTGTGGGGTAAGATGGCGCCCCCTTATCACTATGGTTGTCCCCTTTTGGACTGTTCCTGGTACCTATATCCGAGACACTCCGAATCTTCCTGTCCTGTGCCAGTCCTGTGGCAGACCCTCTTTCCACACTCCCTTCCATGATGGGACCCCGATAATTCCCCATAGAAACCACACAATCTCCACAGCCTACTGTGCTCCTTTCTTCTGTGTGGTGGTGTGCACCCCCAAGTCCAGGCCCCTGTTGCTTATCCTCAAGCATTTTGGGGAGCCTGGATTTCACCCTTTCTGTTCTGTCGGTTCCAACATTGGTCTGGCCAGGGGCAATCGCTATGGCCAGCAGTAGAGCACAGATGATAAGCTCAGTCCTGCCCTGCACACTGAAAGCTCCCAGCGTGCCCCAAGGCTGCTGCAGTCCAGTGTTTCTGTGCTTTAGTGGGAAGGAAGGCTGGAGCAGGCTTGCCCTGATTCCAGAACAGCTGTCTACCATCATCCAGAGTTCTGGACTGAAGCCCTTCACAAACAAGGCCCCCTCTCAGCAGGCAGAGCAATAATAACGACTATGCTGAAGTAGAGATAGAGTCTAACAGGATTCAAATCAGAGAATGAACAGGGCGGGTGGCAAAGTGAAGCTTTCTGAGTGAAACATCAGTTTAGCAATTGCTGCTAAGTAATGTTCATACCCTATGACTAAATAGGATTGAATCAAACAAATGTACTTAAAAGTATGTTATGAGGCGAGATTATTGTCATTTTCATGGAAGCTGTGCATTTTAACAATAAAATATATAAATAGTTAAATGCAATACTTTGACTAGTACCAGTATTAAAGAATATATTAAATATAAATATACCTAAAGCTTAACCTTGGAAATTTTAAATCTATAATATATATATATATATATATATATATATATATATATATATATATATATATATATATATGCAATTCACTAAGTGATATCGATCATTAGTAATGAAAAGATTTGGATCGGCAGTGCTGACATTTGACCAAGGGTTCCCATGGAGTGGCACCGTCAGACCAGCGTCAGGAGGGACGGTGCCGATTCTAGACAGCACTGTGTCGTGACATATATAGCAGTTCGTGTGTTCGGTACGTCGCAGCGATGTAATGGTGTTAATTTTCCAAAATTATATTTGCAAGATTATATATATATATATATTTATATATATAATATATATTATATATATTATATATATATATATAGATAGTATTGCTGTTGAAGAAGTATTCTCAATTTAAACAAATGTATAATAAGTAAATAATTAGGAATGCATGATTAATGAATGCAGGCTACAAAACTAATTAAATTAAGCTAATGGAACTAACCTGTTATTTAAAATGCCAGCAATTATGCTTATTAATGTGTTACACAGTGATTAGAATCTCGCTGCTGCTATTTTTAAAACCACTTTTCTATCTTGTAACTTGATAACGTCTTTTTTTCTGTTCACATCAAAAGCACAGCTGTATACATTACTTTTAGAAACCCTTGGTTATTCCTGTTTCCCTTTGATATCTCAGTTTTAATCCAGTTCAATTGTGTTACCAGCGTCAACGGGGGTACCGCTTGCGGACTTGTCCAGTTGTCAGTAGGAGTTTGGTTTAGTCCTGGATGGCGTAGTGCTTCCTCCTGGTGTCCTGAAAGCTCTCTCTCTGTCCTCGTGCAGCTGCGAATGTTTGCTCATCTCGAGAAATGAAACTTCCATTTCACTCCGAGGGAGGGGGAGTTTAATGGTTAGTTTGACTTATATTAACTTTTCTCCAGCAATGTCCTGTCTAGGTCGGTCTCGCATCACTCGGGCTTACTACGAATATGCTATCCACAGCATTGGTACTCTTGGAATTCAATGACATACCACGACTATTCCCATTGAACCCTCAACTCTTTTGTTCTGAATAACATTGTTAAAATAACCAAATAACGATCAAAATAAATGTATATACTACCGTAGGCTAGCGATCTCTCCCGTATAATTCTCTCCCTCATGCACTCAAACCTTTTCGCGAGGAATTCAGAACTTTCCAAATGTTTTCCTTTTCTTTCCTTGTTCGGGTAAACCTGGACTCTGTGTCAACCCCCTATATACCGTTATCCACTCCAGCTTGTCCGTACTGTATTTTGCTTTTTTTTTTTTTACCTCTTTCGGCCGCCGTATAGCTGGGTGTATCGACATTGTAACAGCCAGTTGACACGTATTTTCCACCAGGCTCACAAAATTCAATGTTTCGATGTTTGTTCGGGATCTCATGTCAGCATTTTGCAGTAGAGGATTTTTTATTATTATTATTTTTTTTTTAACCCCGACATGTAGAAAGTGTCTGGGTGCATGCTCGGCGAAAACAAGGCCCTATAAAAAGACATACAGGCATTTCTTATTATTTGCTTTACAAAGAGATTAACAGTATTAATAAGACAGTGTAAAATAAATAATAAAATAATACAAATATTGTTGCCCACTATATAAACCATTCAAATTAAACATGTCAGATGTTCTATTTGCCTTTCAATTTGTAATCATCAGTGTAGCTAAATAAAATGTTAGATTACGTACTGTAATCCCATGGTTCCCTGAAAGAGAAGACAACCACCAATGACATTACTTATGGGATATGCCTCCCCTTTGGGTAGGTATTGCTGAGCTCTCTATAACTCATCCTGAGGAAGCCATTTCTCCTTTTCCATCGAACCCGTGTGTCGACCAATGCGACCTCCCGGTTGGTGGTCATCTTCTCTTTCATGGAACCAGGGTTACGGTAAGTAACCGAACGTTCCCTTTCAATTCGAAGATGACCACCAATGACTTTATGTATGGGATAATGTATACCAGAGCCATCGTGTGGGAGAAGGAACGACAACATATGAGGGACGCACTAGCACTGCCTAACCCAGGGGTTAACGGTGTGAACTTATACCCTCAAGGACCCTCGCCTCTTATGAATGCAGGGCAGTGTTTACCACATTAACACTGGAAGGACCGAAGATATACTCATACCTAGAAGCCCCGCAGCAGTTTTTCTGACATCTGTATTTAGTATAACGAAAGGAGAAACAGTCGGATGTAATTTTTTTTTTTTTTTTTTTGAGTATGTGTCACAAAGACGGCCGGAGTGGGTGACGTCAAACAAGAAACAGGAAATAAACAAAAAGAGAGTTGGAGTTTGGTGGAGCTGACCGAATGGTTTCACTCAGCATTTAAAAAATGAACAGACAGCCAGAAAATAAACGGTTGTAAGACATACAAAAACACACACAGGACACGACACATTCACCAAAACAAAGAGATGAACAAAACAGACTAACACTAAACACGATGAGCTGATATTTTACTTTAAGTTATTATTCTTATTAATATTACCTCTGTCTCCACACCTGTTCTCCACTCCGCACAACCCTGAGTGGGTGAAAACATGCAGCTTTTATGTAGTTGTACCGAGACTCGATTGCTAATCAATCATTCAATTGGAGTCGCGGTACAACTGCATGTGAATTAATAAAGTGCAATTCCCCGTGCTCACATATTACATTTTACCTGCACGTGAAGTGCTGAGTAATCCTTGTGCCTAAATAAAAACATAAATTTTAAACACTCGTGTTACACAGACTCATTTATATCCCGTGTACCAATGACTATACACCAACATTAACACACAACATACAACACAAAATACACACAGGGGCGGGAACTTTGCCACATATACCCCCCCTCAATGGCCACCTCCCCCCCCCTTAAAATCCCCAAAGTCTCGTTCAAAGTCCTGGGCTAAGAACAGGGACTTTAAGGGGTTGATGGGTGACAATGTTGCCAGTAGCCAGGCTGCTACTGGGCATGCTGACAGTGGGGCGAATCTCTCCTCCCGCTCTAGCACTGACAGCGGAAATGCTGCCAATGGTGCGGCTGTCAAGAGACGTGCTGACAGCTCCCAGAGTGACTCCTTCAGCCGGGGCAAGTCCAGAAGCGGAAAAGCTGCTGGGGTTGGTGGTCTCCAGACCTTCCCCAAGATCTCCAGCAGCGAAATTGCTGCGGGGGAAGGTGGTCTCCTGACTTCTCCCCCCTTTATAGCCGGCAGCTCCCTCTGGGGGGACTCCAGCCCCCAGAACTGCACCAAAATTGCTGCGGGGAAAGGTGGTCTCCTGGCCTCTCCCCCCTTTTTCATAGCCGGCAGCTCCATCTGGTGGGGCTCCGGCCACACTGACCCCTGCGGCCAAGCAGAGCTCACTGCAACCCCTGGCGAAGCAGTTCCAGTGACCTCAGGCGATGCGGAATGGATGGCAAACCGAGGCGATGCGGAACGGCTGGCAACCCCAGGCGATGTGGAATGGCTGGCAACCCCAGGCGATGTGGAACGGCTGGCAACCCCAGGCAATGCCAGGCAGGCATCCTTGGGCGAAGAGAGGCAGGCATCCTTGGGCGAAGTGAGGCAGGCATCATTGGGCGAAGCGAGACAGACATCCTTGGGCGAAGTGAGGCAGGCATCATTGGGCAAAGCGAGACAGATATCCTTGGACGAAGCGAGACAGGGAGTCAGGACAAGCTGGGGTGCGTTCCTTGGCCCTCTTCTCGGCCACTGCAGCCAGACGGTTCTTCCCTGTGCTTCCCTCAGCAGCCTGCTCCTCTCCCCCTGATGGTGATGGAGGCAGAGGCAGCTCCAGCTCCTCTCCTCGTGATAGTGGGGGAAGTGATACCAGCAGGCATTCATCCTCAGCTGGTGGGGGAAGTGATACCAGCAGGCATTCATCCTCTGCTGGTGGGGGAAGTGATACCAGTAGGAATTCATCCTTTGCTGGTGGGGGAAGTGATACCAGCAGGCATTCATCCTCTGCTGGTGGAAAGGGACCCAGCAGGCATTCATCTTCTGCTGGTGGGGGAAGTGATACCAGCATATATTCATCCTCTGCTGGTGGGGGAAGTGATACCAGCAGGCATTCATTTTTGCTCTCAATACCAGCAACAGCTACTTTACCAATTATATTTAGATATTTTGTTCCTCCTCATTTGAGGTCTTTTTTCTTCTCTCCTTTTCCCTTTTAATTTAATTCTACTTGCTAGATGTATCAAATTTGTTGTATTTCAGGTACCTTTCTCTGCTCCACCCCTAAAGCATTTACTGCGTCCGTGATTATGTGCCACTTGTCTTCATTAGTTGAATTTCCAGACCACTTGCCTAATAGAACAAATCTGTGTTGACCAGCCATTTCTAGAATTGTATCAATTTCGTCTTTGAAAGAAAATGTTTTCCTTTGCAGCCCTGCTATTGAGTAATTACCTGAGTGACGTGCTTTATGAAACGCACACAGCGACAACCTCAGCGTCCATGCAACCTTGTCGCAACCACGTCGCAATCGAAATGGGCCCCAAGTATTCTATCAGACCAGCCAGTGTAGTCTACCCTTATTACAGGGGATTGGTGTGACTCTCCCTCACTTGCAGGGGACTGGTGCGGCTCTCCCTCCCTTACTGCTTTGGAGACAGTGGTGGGATTTCTCCCTCTGGTGCTTGAGACAGCAGCAACGGCTCCTCTCCCTCTGACACTGGTGACAAAAACAGCAGGCATTCTTCCTCTGCTGGTGGAGATGGGAGCTGCAAGTCATCTCCCTTCAGCCTATTGAGGATGCAGGTAGGCATGGCTCCTCCCATTGGAATGCAACCTGCTGGGGCAGTCCCATATCGGCAGCCTAGTAGTTAATCACCACGGCTGCCGGGTTCACGAAGGGCACTGGGTAGAAAAGGTGTTCCCAGCGTTCCCAACGTTCCCCATCTCTGGCCTACAGCAGGTCAACAACCAGTGGGAGGTCCTCCCTGCTCCACCCCGGGTCCGACACCCAGTCTAGCATCTCCTCAGAGGACGGGAAAGGCTCTGTTTCCTAGTTTTTCCTCCTCATGTAGTCATTGCTGCTGCTTTCCTCTCCCACTTCTCCCCTTTTCTTTATTATTTATTTATTTATTTATTTGTAATCCAAAAAGACTTTTTTTTTTTTTCCAAAAAGCTGAGGTCCCTGCTCTGGTCTGTTTGGTGTAGCTGAGCGAATGATTTCGCTCAGCATTTAATAAATGAACATACAGCTAGAAAATAAACGGTTGTAAGACAAACAAAAACACACAGGACACGACACATTCACCAAAACAAAGAGATGAACAAAACAGACTAACACTAAACACGGTGAGCTGATATTTTACTTTATGTTATTATTCTTATTAAAATTATCTCCGTCTCCACACCTGTTCTCCACTCACCGAACACACAACCCCGAGTGGGTGAAAACATGCAGCTTTTATGCAGCTGTACCGAGACTCGATTGCTAATCAATCATTCAATTGGAGTCGCGGTACAAATGCAAGTGAATTAATAAAGTGCAATTCCCCGTGCTCACATATTATTACATTTTACCTGCACGTGAAGTGCTGTGTAATCCTCGTGCCTAAACACAAATATACATTTTAAACACTCGTGTTACACAGACCCGTTTATATCCTGTGTACCAATGACTATACACCAACATTAACACACAAGATATAACACAAAATACACACACACACACACACACACACACACACACACACACACACACACACACATATATATATATATATATATATATATATATATATATATATATATATATATATATATATATATACACAGTACTGTGCAAAAGTTTTAGGTAGGTGCTAATCGACTGACCAAAGCAACACAGCTGACAAGCAGACGCCAGCCTTTCAAAAGGCTGATTGAAAACAAATGATTGTCAGTCATTCACTCAGGCAGAGAGTAGAGACTAATCTGATTACTAAATGCATTGCGGACTGGTAAATAAAAATAATAAAGTAGAATACTATTCTGTATAGTCAAAATACAATTGTTTTCTGTGTGGCCGTCAATGTGACCTCTCCCGGGGCTTTTGGGTATAATGTAATATATCTCCTTTATTTCGGCACTCCCACGTTTCATGCTTTGTGAGACTATTTAATACATAGGAACAGAAAGGTGCATGAACACACAGCCCCATATGTGTTACACGATTGGAGAAAATTACATTTTAAAACAAAAAATTGCAAAAATGACTGCCACGGTGATTCTAGTGTTAAGACAGTACAACCTGGAGAAGGTATGCGCCGTAGCCCAGCTAGTGGCAGTACAAATATAAGAAAACAAGGCCCCTCTGAAGGGGGGCCAAAATGTAGCCAACCTTCTAGTGTAGTGTGTGGCTACCCTACCAGGTGGGGGCAAGCCAGCACCATTATACACAGTCAAGACTGTGTCCAGAATACAGTGCAACAGAAGTTGCTTAGAGAGGGGCTGTCCTAGGGTCTGTGTCCCATGACAGACGAAGAGCTGGTCAGATTGACACAGAGCTCTTGTCCTATGCAAGTAGCATCTCAATGCCCGCACTGGGCAGAGGAAATTCAATTTCATCCTCTGTTGAAGCAAACAGAGGTGGATGTTAGGAAACCAGTTCCACAGACTGATTCATGTGGAAGGCTGTGATCACCTTGAGGAGAAAAGCAGGATTGTTGCGCAGAGACACCCTGCTGCCATCCTCCCAAATCTGCATGCAGGAGCGTTGCACAGACAGCTGCAGCTCACTGACCCGCTTAGCGGAGGTGATAGCCTCGAGGAAGGCTGTTCTGATAGACAGGTACTTCAACTCTATGGCGTGTATGGGCTCAAACAGGGCCTTCATGAGAGCCTCCAGTACAATATTAAGGCTCCATTCGAGGAGAGCAGTTCTCCAGGGAGGGCGTAATCACCGAGCCCCTTTAAGAAATTGGGTAGCCAAAAAATGTGCACCTGGAGAAATTGAATCTATGGCAGCATGGCATGCAGACATAGCCGCTAAATACACCTTCAAAGTGTATTTTTGCACAGATGGGGCGAAAGCCAGCATCTTTTTTGGGTACCAGAAAATACCTCAAGTAGTACCCCTCTCCGTGGGAGGTGGGGTCTACGAGACGAATGGCTCACTTGCACATCAAGGTGGCCACTTCTTTCTGAAGTACCAAGGCCTGGAGAGGGTCTGTCATGAAAGTATTTGTGATACCTCAAAAGGGAGAAGGTTCTATTCGGAAATGAAGCTCGTAGCCATTTTGCACGGTGAAGAGCACCCAGGAGTCTGAGGTGCAAGTGCGCCAGTACTGTAGCTGTTGTGCCGAAAAGGGGGTCTGAGGCTGCCAGCCTTCAGGGACCTTGCTAAGGCTGCTGAGGCTGAGGCGGTGCAGTTTGGGGTGGCTGTTTAGGGCGCTGGCCCTGGGAACGCCTTCTAGGATGCCGGTGTGTGGGCTGGCCACGTCGTGCATTCCCTCTGGCTGCAGGGTGGGACCAGTTGTTTGCTGCTGGTGTGCCCTGCAGGCGATGCCTTAGTCATCCAGCGGAGCCGTGTCCTGGTGACAGTCTGAGGAGCTTGCCAGCGGTTTGACCTGCCCCACGCGGGAGTGCGGGGAGAGAGCAACACTGGTGTGTTCTGTGTAAGGTCTCCTCCAAGGCTTATTTCCCCGACTTTGAAACATTATTCTCACAGGTTCAGCTCTTCATAAGCACTTGTAATGGAGGATATGCAACAGACCCGTTTGCTGGCCTTTGCCATCAGTTGACAATTCTCTTGTAGAACAGAAACAGCCACTAAGGGGTGTTGGCATTCTGAAGCAAGCCATTGATAAAATGCAGATGAATACAAACCAGCTTACCTCAATTCATGCAGACCTCTGTCAACTGTACTTGTTAACAAAGTGCTTCAAACCTGTCCTTCAATATCTTGAGCTGAATAATGGTGTGTTCGATGCAAAGCACTTGTTAAGTTATTACTATTATGGTAACATGATCTACACAGGACTAAAAAAACTTTGAAATGGCACTCTATTTCTATGAACAAACTATAACCACTCCAGCAATGGCGGTCAGTCACATTATGTTGCCACTATTGATAGCTACAAAATAGCCGTCTTCTGTGGGCCAGAAAACGTCTGCGGTAGCGGCAGAAAGAGTGTTTTATTCACAGATGAATGTCGTTTTGCCTTTACAGACCTCACGGAAGATAACATGTGTGGAGACGTTGTGGTGAGCGTTATGCTGACTATTGTGTGGTGATGTGGGGAGGAATCTTCCATGATTTTGTTTGATATCTATGTTTAAAATATTTGGTTAAATCCATTAGAGAGAGTGTTGCGATTCTTTTGTGCATCAGTATATGTGTTTGTTTTGTAAAGTAGAGAAACAATCATAATTAAAAAACCTATCCCATAGCAAACAATGGGAAACTATGGTAAATGCATAACCATGAGTATATCATGGGCAAACTACAAAATGACCCAGAAAAATGGCTGTAAACTTCTATGAGGGCTAACATGAGTTCCAGAGCGGTTCTTGAGTTGTACTTTCCAGATTCTCTTTCACCATAGTAGACACAGGCTGAACTAGAATGGTGACTGAATAGGATTAGCAGCCAGCGCCATCTAGTGAATGAAGTTTCTTTATGTCAGGACACAGTACCTTTACAAATACTTGTTCATGAGACACATCAAATTTATTTTTGTGTCCTACACACATGTATTTGTTTTTTCAAGTATTTGTGAAATAAATTGCTGTGTTTGCATACAAGTGTGCAACTTAACAGTGACTCGTAAAGAAGAAAGAGAAGTAAACACACGTGTCAGTATCATACACCCTGCCATAGCTGTAAATTCACAATAAGAGCTATCAGTATGAAGAAAAAGTTGGCCATGGCATATATCAGTATGCACAGAATAGGGTAGAAAATTAATTATATTTCAGTTTCATTCCAATTTGATAAGCAATTATCCATATATATGTAAAAATGTGACACACAGACAGATGAACGGACAGACTGGCACCCCTGATACCTCCAGAATCGGATACTCTTAATGACTAAAGAATGGTCTTGCCATGTGAAGTTTAATGACAATTAGAGAAACAGTTCTCCAGATACATGAACATGTAAGGGTGACATGCCAACGTACAGACAGACAGACACCCTGTATAGCTCAGCTCTGCCACTGACCTGCTACTGACACCCTGCCTCATTTTGAACTTCTCTAAGGTTGACAGGAAAAATATCAGGGGTAAAAGTCTTGAAATAAGCCTCTTTTCATGTTTGGGCCCTTGACTATCAATGCTTTTGACTTGCCAATACGAAATATAGGGATTACTGCATCCCAACATGTGATGGCAAGACACGCAGGTAAAAATTGACAGGTTGCAGGTTTTTCATTTATCTTGTTGATAGATATGAAGTGTAAGTGTTTTCCTGCATCCTGATTTCATCCATAACTCTGCTTGAATGATGTGACAGAAGACAGAGACATTAGTGTCTGGTCTGCACACAATCACTTTGGATGCAGAGAGGGCTCCATCTTTGGCATGGGGCAGGGGGCAGATCCAGACTGTCATCAAGGGGAGATACCTGATATGAAATATACCGTTAAAGTAAACAATATTTTGACATTTGAAACGAAAGGGGGGGGGGGGGGGGGGGGGGGGGCGGGGAGGCCCATGGGTGACTGTTTATTTGTGTGTGCAGGATAGTTCTTCACTGAGAATGGCATATGGTTGATTGGCTTCGTTTGGATTCTTGAAGCCCCCAGCCACAAACAGTCTCAGTTCCAGAGAGCTTCATTGGAACAATGCAGCAGCTGTGATCTACCTTTATTCCTGGATTTGATAGAAACCTTTTCCAGCGAGGCGCCAGCTGTACAGGGCTGTGCATCCATACTTCCGATCCTACTGTGCTCAGTTGTCTTTGCTCTCCCTCTTCAGACTAATGGATTTTACCTATCAAAAACACCATTTACATGCCTGTCCAAATTTTCTTTGAATGAATCAGCTTTCTTCCTCATATGTTTTAAAGATGTAGGTGGTGTTAATGTAATCTGTAGAAGACACCCTTTTCTTTCTGTTTTCCTGATCTGAAAAAATCTACTACCTTTGTATTTCAATTGTGTTAAACATTTCAGGTGCTGCCTGTTCATTTTGAATTCATATTTATTGTGAGTGCAGGCAGGCTCATTTTACAGTATCCGGTACCATAATTACATAAAAGTCGGGTTATACTTTGTTTATATGGGAAAACCCACATGGACCTCTGAACAGCTGTTGTCAATATACCTTAAAACCTGCCAATTCAGTTATCTGAAAATCTGTGTCTACCTATCACATGTGATTCACCCAAACTGCTTCTTTGGAAGTTTGGAAATGACCTACAGTGGTTCCCATAAGGAAGAGCCCTGGTAATGCATGAAATCACAGGGTACCCGCGGTGATCCTGCTTTGGTGCTTTGCGTGTAAATGTAACACTTTATTCAGCAGAGTGTGACAGAGAGCTTTCAGGGATTTAATCCCAGAATGGTTTTTTGCATTGTAAAGAAATTAATTAATTTGATTCCTGCAAATGAGTGCACACAATACAAATTGCAATGTTAGTAAGTTGCTATTTATTGATTGCAATATAAAAAAAAGTTACACAGCTATAGCAAAACAAATGTGGTACCTTGTTTTAAATAGAAATCAGATAAGGATTAGTTACCTAATTCTCGACATAGCTCAGGTATGGAGATGGTTTGTCATCAGGAGAGAATTCAGGTAAGCTTGTCTCGCTTGATTTCTCAAGTGCCTGTCTTATATATCTTACCTAACTGTGTGTGTGTGAAACTGAACTTTGTGAACTCTACTTATACTCTGTTTTAGTAACAATATCTAAACACTAGCAACACTATCAATTTCTTGGCATTTGTTACAATGTTGTTCCAGACACAGAACACACCTCTGTTCCACACAAGGTCCAGTGTACCCCTTTGTGTCATGAGCTGGTTGCGTTGAAAAATCTCTTTCCACATCTGCTTATTTTACAGCTGTGCGTGAGCACAGTGTTCTCAAGTGTGCTCACAATATTTGTTTAACCTTTGTTTACCCCTACAGCATCATCAGTGAGAGACTAATTTGATTCCCTGCTTGGTTGACTTTTCACCTTGGAAATCCTGAATTGGACCTATCTCTGTTGTGACTGGTTTGTCTCTTCATTGCATTTCCCCACTCTGTATCAGAAAAAATATTTATTTTTGAATGGCACTGTGACAAAATGCCCACCCCTGTGTGTATTTTCTGTATATGTTGCGTGTGGTGTGTTAAATGTTGGTGTATAGGCATTGTTACACAGGATATAAACAGGTCTGTGTTTCACGTGTGTTTAAAAATGTATAATTGTATTTAGGCACGGGATTGTACATCACTTCATGTGCATTTAAATTAGTTAATATGTGAGCACTCATTAAATGCTGAGTGAAGCCATTCGTTCAGCTCCACCAAACTCCACCTCGCTCTTTGTTTATTTTCCTGTTTCTGGTAGGCCGTCTTTGTGACAGGCACTAACACAACCTATTAAATTACTTTGCTGTTAACTCGCTGATCACACCGAGAATACAGTAGCAAAACCAGGACGATTCAACATTTTTTCTTTTTCTGAAGGCTGAAAACTTCCAGTTTCCTTGGTATGTCTGGTAACCCTAAATGGACAGTGGCTCTGGGACACTGGATACACTGGGTAATGTTCAACAGACCAACCACGTTACCAGTGGTCTAAAAGAAATGTGCTGCTCTTTCAGATGAAGCTGGACCATTGGTTTCCCAGCTGAGCACTACATGTTGCAAACAAATTTACACCTAAGTAAAAGCACAGCTATATACAAATGATTAATTATGACTGTCATAACAGAAATTAAACAGAAAGGATTTTTTTTCAACTTAAGCATCAGATCAGTGCAAAGCTTTTAATAAACTGTGTCCCAAAATTGCAATCAGATTTGCAGCATTGTCAAAGAGTTTCACTGAAGGAATATAACAGCTCATTTAGAATGAACTGAATTTCCAACAGCAGGGGGTTACAGTTTCTAGTGAACACAAACACTTTAAATATCAAGATTGTTCTTCAAGTAAAATAGCTAATAAATCTGCCACCTTTAAACTCCTCCCATTAGTTTACTGGTAATAAACATTTAGAAAATCCATAAACCATACACTACCATTAAAGACCACAAATCATTGAATTGGACCCCCACTTTTTATTCATGGAAAGTGATCTTTGTATTATTTTAAGTCATTCTGACCAAGAAAGACATGTAAAAACAAATTTTAAATGTTTATAGTCTGTGTTGAAATTCAGGCATTACAGTGTAAACACTTCGTCTGACACAAAACCCCGGCGATTTTTGATGATGTCAGTGGTGGTAGGCTGCCGGCAGTATTTCTATTTTACTGTATGGAAAACAATGGAGAGCGACGGTGAATTTTTAGAGATTTTTTTAACTATCGTGTACCGAGTTTGATCAGACACGAGCATCTGACAACCAGGAATTCGAGGCAGGTGCTTTGCAGCCCTACATGTTCAAGCCTTACCAAACATCTCTGGTTCAGATGACAGAAATGTCCCCAGAGACATTGAGAGGTTGTAAAATAAGAAATGGTAGGTCCTTTTCAAAAAAATGTTTATTAAAGGAAATGAGACTGGTTTTGTTCGAATTATTGAGCTAGGCCATGTACAGATTCAAATTTGCCTATCACTGGCAGTGTCACTGGGAAAACACCATTTATTATCTACAGCTCTGAACCGATCAGAAATTAGGGGTGAAAGTGTGCAAAGGACCTATGCGGGGCTGTTTACTGTTTAGTCAATGTGGTGCTGTTATTTTCCAGGACTCAATGCACATTTTGCTGCCCCACGGCTCTCATGGAAGGAAGCGTATGTTGTAGGGAGATAGAAACAGTCTGTGAGAAGATAGGGGACATGTTAAGTTCATCTAAGTTTATTTTGCCCCAGCATTTTACAGTACAGTACATACACAGACTAGGGTCACATGCATTGATCAGTAAAAATGTGAACAGATTCTGTGTACATTTGGTCCTGTAAAAACATTTGAAGCCCTCTCAAAGTAAGCCTGTTAACCTTGTTCTGGTCTGTGTTTAAAGATGTTACTGCCCCACTATTCAGTGGCAGCCCGTTGTTATTAACACAGCAGTACGCATTCCAGACCCAGTCCGGTATGTTCACACGATCCTTCAGCTTGTTGTTTTGTGATGGGACAGTCCCAACCACAACAAAGGCTGTAGCACAGTCTGAGCTGAACATCCTGGCGAGTTCTTCTTCGTACAGTCTCCACGCCCCCTGGTTTAATATTGGATTCTGAGGCACAATGTTAGTGAGGCTAAAAGTGGCATTCCGGCTGTCACCTGACAAAGCAAAAGAATGAGCATGTCAATTCATTTTGCTGAACTCAATGGGTCAAACATTTTAGTCATATGCTAGATCCGCAAAATGAACACTAAATTGCCAGTTTTATACAAAAATACTGAGTTGTTTGTTTTATACAGAAGTGCAGGCTCAAAAGTGCCAGACAGACAGTGCCGGAGTGAAAAAGTGCAAACATTTCGGTCAATTAAAGACAATCGTTAGTGCTGACAGGTAAAGAACACCCACGTTTTTAAGGCAGCCACTGAATTAGGGTAATACTTAATGCAAAAGGGTAATGCAAAAGGAGCACGAATGTCAGTGTTCATTTTACCTCCATGGTAAATAACCCCAGCTATTGCAGACTGGGATTGCCTGAAAGTGAATAAGATCCATGCATTACAGCCACACCGATAGCATTGCCTTGACATGTATATTGTTTTTGGTTGCTGTGGCAGTGGGAGGAGACACCATGCTACAATAAAGCCTTTATTATTATCTCAGTTGTTATCGGGTGAACCCTCATTGAAGTTAAGCACGGTAAATTTGCATGATAATCTTTCTTTTCCCATGGTGATACCACAGACTACCATGGTTTATCGTGTTTTTTTTTATACACTTTACATTACTTCTCTGGGTTTTACAATCCTTACCTTTACTGTACCATGCTTTCACTATGCTATGCATTTACTGGGAGAAAGTTTGATAAATGTGAGGCAGGGTATATTGGAGTGGGTTTTATAAGAGTGAGGCAGGGTATACTGGAGTGAGTTTCAAGACAACTTTTTAATAAATACTTCATGCTGTTACAGCCTTGGGCTCAACCCCACCATGGATGGAAGTCAACCCCCACCCCCCCACCCCGCGACTCCCGACTTGCAACTCTGGGCTGTGTGCTTCTGCTGTATAAAACATGGCGTTATGTGAAACAATTACCAGTGACAGTTACACAGTTTAATACAACCTGTGACACTTTCATTTACCTTAAATAACACTGCATTATAATATCTTTCCAAGGTGTTTCTCACCTGCGTGGTGACCATTGGGGTTAAGGTGTCCACGGTCAAAGCCTGTAGATTTATAATCTTCATTCAGAGCTTGATCCATACCCAGGTACACATTGGGGTGCTCCTTACTGAGGCGATATTCATCTTGCATCCCACCCTGCCAGTTGTTGTTAACAAGCTGCAATATAATCCTGATATTAATCCCATGATTTACAACTCTTGGAATGGGATAAACATAATGCAGTAGACACCAACATTGAGAAATATCTGGAAATCACGCTGTAGTCGTTATATGCCCAGTTCAGCTTGGTTCACACAGCAGTGATGGTCAATACATTTCACACCTGGTTAAAGCTACAATCACTGCTGTTGACGTTTGTACAAACCACCTAGTGAATAAGGAGAAGGGAGCCCCAGAGCCACAAGAGCCATGGAGCTTCCACTTATTCAGGATAGGATTTTTACCTCATATGTGGTACTGCTGTATTTTAATGTTGTTTTTTTTATTTTAGAAACCTTGGTACATTTAGATAAGCAAGAGTCATGGAGATAATCAAGTGTCTACAGTTATAGCCAAAAGTTTTGCATCACCCTATATAATTAACAAATTTTGCTTTATAAAGTTAAATGAAACCTGCTGAATAATGATATGTAAATTAACTATGAGTAAAGTACTCGTGCTGTTTTTGAAGATTACTAGTGAAATCAGGAAATGTGGTTTCCATGCGCAGAGAACTGGTACACAAGTGAATCTAAGCTGCTCTAATAAAGCAAAATACCTCGTGCCTGGCTGGTTAATAATGTGTTTTACTGCTCTTGCCCAAATTGTTTTTCAAATGTCATTAGTTGGGTGTCATGTCGTTAGTAATGAATACTGTTTCAACTAATGTATGTTACGACTCATTAATTAAAAAAGGTATAAAATGAAACTAACCAACACGTATTGCAGATCACCATGGCCGAAAACCGGCGGAGACGTTATATATATTTCTCTTTCATTCAGGCAATACAGCATATAGGGGATCAGGTGATGCTGCGTATACTACTCTGGCTTAGAAA
Organism: Polyodon spathula; assembly: GCF_017654505.1. NCBI lineage: Eukaryota > Metazoa > Chordata > Actinopteri > Acipenseriformes > Polyodontidae > Polyodon > Polyodon spathula. Next base: position 19,783,580 of record NC_054553.1, read on the forward strand.
CCCTACCTGTCCAGATGGCTGACAGCTGCTGAGGAAGCATTCAACACAACGCTAGTGCAAATACAGGTAGTGGGCACTTAAAAGGCAGCTGGCCCTTTAGATAATAGATAGCATAGATATATATATATATATATATATATATATATATATATATAGATATCAATATATATATAATCTATATGGTGATCTCTAACAGAGACACGCCGATGTCTCGGTACCTCCGATACTCACCAGAAAAGTAAAATATGGAGGTTTTTTAAAGTAAAAAATTAATTCTGTCAGCTAGGATTGAAAGCACAATTTGTCATAAAGCTTTATTTTTAATTAATGAGTCGTAGGATAAATTCGTTGAAACAGTATTCACTACAATGACATTTCACCCCACTAATGACATTTGAAAAGCAATTTGACCAAGGGCAGTAGTAAAACACATGATTAATTAACCAGACACAAGGTATTTTGCTTTATTACAGTTCTCTGCATATGGAAACCACTTTTTCACAAAATTTCACTAGTAATCTTCAAAAACAGCATGAGTACTTTACACATAGCTAATTTACATATGAACCCCCACCTTTCCCATACATTTGCATGACATTGGGTGAAAAGCCCGGTTTACTCAAGTAAAATAAACTGAGCGAATTTTTAGATTTTGAATGTACTGTCTTAATGCCTCTATTTTAGTTCTCTCTTTTAGGTTTAAATTCACATATACCACACGGTAGTTTTTTTTTTTTTTTTTTAATTATTTTGATCTACGTGAACGAGAAGACTTTTTGTGCCTCGTCTTATCTCTCCCTACGAAAAACAAAACAGTATGGATCAACAACTTAAAAAAACCGTATAAAATCATACACAACTCTTGGCCAGGGTTTTAAATACCTGCTTGATGAAGATTGTGTAGTCTTGTGAAGTAGTGTGTTTACAGCTGCTTTTTTTTATGGAATACCAGATTTCTATTAAGGTATTCAAACATTGATTTATATGAATGCGATGGTGTTCATTGGAGTGTTTTTATGCAATTAAGTATTTAAAAGTACATGGTGTTTTGCTTATAGTATTTTGTTTGTAGTTCATTGCTTGTTGTGGTTTTGAAGTGTTGTATTTATAGCTACATTGTGCTTTTTATTTGTACCATTTTTATTAGTCAGTATTTGCTAGTTTGAAGTGTTGTATTTAAAATTGATATTTTATTTATATTCTGTAAAATTCACTATTTGTATTTTTTAGGATTGAAACGCACTGTTTAAAGTACCACAGTGCTTTATTTCTGGTTGGGTTGATGGATATTTAACATTCTTTTGGTTAGACGCCCGTTCACCTCTCAGGTATCCGGTGGCTTTTAAGTTGTTGGAAACGCACTTTTGGATATAATAAAGAAACACATTTGTACAGTGTACCCTTCAATTCAACCACCTTCTGAGCCCGATTTCGTAAATGATTCTGTCTGAATCTCCAACAGGCTCAGTTGTTCATTCACACGGGCCTACCGAAACTTACTAAGACAGGACTTATAACGAACACGTGACATGTGCTACAATCAGAATCACGGATGGTGCACCCTGCTATCTTGTAGGCCATCGGAAAGTCGTTGATGACTGAAAGGGTACCAAACCAAAAAAGATTAAGTGGAATGATTTGTAACGATTTTTTATAGTCACATGGCTATTTATCACACAAGAAATCTAGTGCAAAACATATTTAAAAAACAATTGTCAGTAATGTTTAGACCACTGAAATAGAACTTTATTAACAATTGACGCCGAATATATCCAAGGCCATTACACCTCGGCCTCGGTCCATCTTATGTTCAGTTACACGAATCCAAATTAATTACTATTTAATAACATACAGGACGCACTCTTTTGAGATTGTCCCTCGCACGTCACAAGATCTAACACGACTCTCATCTTCTCTCTCCCCAGCTTCCAATGGTGGCTCCGAAAACCACAAGGGGTCCTGCTCCATCTCCCACCACCTTAGAGTTCTCCTTAGTGTTATGATCAAATCGCCAAACCCGAAGTTCTTTTTGGACTCAAACCTCTCCGACTATAACTCTACATATGATCACTAGTCTAATCAAATGTTACATACAATTTTACTAAGTGCATGCTACGATGTCTAAGTGTACTGCTCATGACATGAATAAAGGTGGATTAATAGAGCTCTAAACAGAATTTGTCTGTACAAATATAATATGTGAATATATTATACAATCGACTTGTGTATCGAAATACGATCCTTTCATTTGCCGTCTGATTTTGTGTTTACGAATAAGGGATGTGGAACCAGACTTTCAGGATACACCAGCATAATACTACAACCATTCCAGTCTCCTGTGTGGTATATCACAATCTACTTAGTAAAGCTCTATTATACAATTAAAGCTCGTAACCAGAGGTTGTCGTGAATCAAGATTACAGTGTTAGGTCCTCTATATTCGCCCAGCATTTTCCCGTACTCTATATAACTTGTGAAAGCATTACAATAGACTACTCATGCCTTCAGGATACATATTTCAAGGCCTACAAAAAATAAAAAAAAGACACACGGTGATCCTGGAAGGCATGTACAGTGTGGTACTAAAGCCATATGAAGCGACTTGGTTATTCCATATGTGTATCGGAGTGTACGATATTTTTAACATTAACTTTATAAAAGATCGGAAGACTGTTTTCACAGGTAATGCCATTTTCGAGTTGTTGTTTCACATTTTATTTCATCGACTATAACACAATTCGTATCACTTCGTACCAATTAGGGTAGAAGCCTGTTTCTTTCATATTCGATAATTTGTTGTACCTCACCATGCGGTCCGTTTGAATAACATAATACCCACACTTAACACTTACCTAAATAAAAAAAAACACACTGAACACAAATCTAAAAAAATAAGTTAAATTAAAGTGTGTATTTTGATCTACGTGAAATACCTGCTTGATGAAGATTGTGTAGTCTTGTGAAGTAGTGTGTTTACAGCTGCTTTTTTTTATGGAATACCAGATTTCTATTAAGGTATTCAAACATTGATTTATATGAATGCGATGGTGTTCATTGGAGTGTTTTTATGCAATTAAGTATTTAAAAGTACATGGTGTTTTGCTTATAGTATTTTGTTTGTAGTTCATTGCTTGTTGTGGTTTTGAAGTGTTGTATTTATAGCTACATTGTGCTTTTTATTTGTACCATTTTTATTAGTCAGTATTTGCTAGTTTGAAGTGTTGTATTTAAAATTGATATTTTATTTATATTCTGTAAAATTCACTATTTGTATTTTTTAGGATTGAAACGCACTGTTTAAAGTACCACAGTGCTTTATTTCTGGTTGGGTTGCTCCAGTGGAAAGCACTATTTGTTGCTAACTATGACTAATCTGCAGGTTTGAAATGCTGGTATGAGACCCATTTGAATTGACATCATCCTTGTTTTTGGATCATTTTTGTGGAAGCAGTTTAAGTATTACTAACTTGGGGTATCTGACTAACTTTGTGATTTAAGTACTGTTCGTGTGTGTGTGTGTGTGTGTGTTATGCGGTTCCATCCCAAAACCGGGCCTGTGTCATACCTCACTCTGTCACAGCTCTTAACTCTCTAAATTACTGGTGGCGCACGCACTAAACACGTCATACAGCAGCTGAATGCAAACATACCCTCATATGGAACAGCACATCACACTCTTCATCGAGTAAAGTTATGCAGTAAACCTGTAATGTATAGTAACGGCAAACTGTTGTAGGCTTTTGTGCTTTGTTGCTTTGTCTGTCAAACGTGTTCTAGAGATCATACTGAGATAAATAATAATAATAATAACACCATGTAACAATTTTTTTTTTTTGGTTCCTGGGTAGTAAGTGTTATTTCCTAATTGCTTATGCCTCAAAAGTATAGAAACTGGCTATTATTCCCCCCAAACTTTGCTTTTGTGACCAGGACAGTGATATTTTGAAATGTACCTATTTTCCAGAACGTTCCAGATAGATTCAGTGCTGAGTAAACTTGGAGTAACTTCCAGAACTTTCCAGTAATATAAATAGTAGTATAAATACAGGGGCCTTAAGCCCACCAGTTCAGTTTTGTTCCAGCTGCCTAAGTGGATACATATCTGCATTTTTCTGAGATGGCATCAAGAGGCTGCAATGGTGGCATTCCTGATGGGTTTCCAAGGCGGTTTTACCAAGTTTCCCTGCTATCTTTGCCTTTGGGACAGCAGGGACACCAAGGCGCACTACCACAGGCAGGACTGGCCACAGCAGACCGAGTTCTCTGTGAGGAGGAACAACGTCAAATGGGAGCCACTGGTGGACCCCCGGAAGGTGCTGATGCCACCACAGCACATCAAATTGGGCCTTATGAAACAATTTGTCAGAGCTCTAGATAAGGAGTCGGCAGCCTTCAAGTACCTTCAAGACTTCTTCCCTAAGTTGTCTGAGGCAAAGGTCAAAGCCGGTGTCTTCGTCGGACCACAGATAAAGAAGATCCTGGAGTGCAATGAATTCCCCAAGAAGCTCACTAGTAAGGAGAAAGTGGCTTGGAACAGCTTTGTTGCAGTGGTTCGGGGCTTCCTGGGCAGTCACAAGGCTGAAAACTATATGGAGCTGGTTGAGACTCTGGTGAAGAACTGCGGCACAATGGGCTGTAGGATGTCCCTCAAAGTCCATATCCTTGATGCTCATCTTGATAAATTCAAGGAGAACATGGGAGCGTACTCAGAGGAGCAAGGCGAGCGCTTCCACCAGGATATACTGGACTTTGAACGACGCTGCCAAGGACAGTATAACGAGAACATGATGGGAGACTACATTTCATGAAAGTGATTTACAGTATAATCGTAAATCCTGAAAAACTACTCTCTTCTAAATCTTTTGTAGTCATTTTTGTATTACTTTAGTATAAATATATGTTCATTTGGATTCATATGTTTTTTTCTGACTTTATGTGAACGAAAAGATCACTGTCCTGGTCACAAAAGAAAAGTTTGTGGGGAATAATAGCCATTTTCTATACTTTTGAGGCATAAGCAATTAGGAAATAACGCTTGCTACCCAGGAACAAAAATTGTGTTACATAGTGTAATCGGTGCACAGAAATATATTTTGTAACTTTATAACTGTCAGATGTGCAAGACTTTGTTGAACAGTACGCGTTAGTAAATTAAATTATGTTATTGTAATGTGCCAATGCAACTTGATTTATTTGGGAACTGCTGTGTTTTTTTAAAATATTTTTAAAACCTTCGTAGGCTATTTGATATTGTGCACACGGTGTATTTAAATCAACCTGGGTTTTATTTCGCAGGGAGATTCAGGTCCCTGATCACGGTAGTTTTTTCCTCATAACTCTAAGATAGGGTTGTCAACAGGCTCCAGAAGTTCAGGACACTAAGGCAGGTCAGGTTTTTTGCAACTCTAAACTGCAATGTATTCGACGTTAAAGTGAGCGTGAATTGCTTGAGCAGTTTAGTAAATGTATTTAATTGTTTAATTGTGGTGGTGATTCTTTCCGGAGAGCCTCGTAACAACGATTAATTGTATTGCTTGAATTTTTTTATACAGTAAATAATGTCTATCAAAATAATACAACACCATTATTATCGATAACTTTGCACTCACCTGCACTCTTTCATTTAACTTTATAAAGTTTCTATTTGTTTAATATTTCTTTCTTCACAATCCCGCTAAGAAAACAAATCAGCTGCTGTATAGGTCTGAGTGATTGATGGAAACGATTTTCGCAGGCGTGTGTGTTTTTGGTAACAACTAAGTAAAACAATTCAGTTAATTTAGCGACAGTTCGCACAATTCACACTCACTTTACTGAACACATTGCCGTTTAGACAGGTGAGTTACAAAACCTGACTTTCCTTAGTGTCCTGAGAGTCTGGAGCCTGTTGGCAGCCCTGCTGTCAGATCAGGTGACACAGGTTGAACAGTCTTTAAAAAAAATAGTGGGTTACGGCAAAGATGCAGCTGTGCTTTCTTGTAAATGTAAAGTAAACGGTTCTGTATTTTGATGTTTCTATTGTGGGGGGAGGGGGCTAGCTAGCTGCAAATTGTGTAAGTTTTAAACTGAAATCTTATTCAGGGATATATTTCCATTTAGTATTAAAAATACTATAACTGAAAGGCTAAAAACTGGATTGTGCACGTCCCTTGTTAGTAGCTGCTAGTCTGTTTTTCATTCAACAGTTTCCTTCAGTTTTCTTGACAGTTTTTGTAGATTTGGTATTCGGATGAGTCTTTTGAAATGGATTCGGTATTCGGCCGAATCCCAAAAACTTGGATTCGTTGCATCCCTAATTTGGATAAAATTCACTAGATGTGATCGAAAAATGACAAACTCTGTTTTAGAGCAGGTGCAGTGACTTTTTATAGTGCTGATTAACAACTGACAGCATGAAGATGTTGCAAAATGATCTGTAGATATTGGGCAGATGTTGCGAGTCTTGGTCTCCCAGTTTGTGGCCTGTCATTGATAGTGTCTGGTTATACCGTCTCGCCAGGTTTGAAATTGCTGGCTGTGAGCACCCAAGACGGTGAGCTACAGCACGCTGCCTTAGTCCAGCCTCCAGCCGATTGCACGAAGGCGCTGTTTTCTTGACAGACGTGGCATATGGTTTTTTTTTTTTTTCTGTAATTATTGCTTTTGTTCAAGCTTGCAATTCAACAGCTGAAATCACTCCATATCCAGTGTCCAATCAGCTGTCTCACTAATTAGGTGATTAAGTACAGATGCTTCAGTCACAGTTACTCAAGCATTTCATGGTCAAGGATGAATGATCGGGTGATTAAAATGAAACCAAAAACATTTTGTAAATACCCATCATTTATATACCTTATGTTTTTTTGAAAAATAAATGCTTTTGATGCTTGAAATATAATGATAACAAGGGGCAGTCTTCTTGCCTCCTGTGTGTCTCCTTGGCTACCGAGACTTGGGAATGCTACACTATGGTAGATGCATAATAGATCCATAAGGGGAAAACTGCAAAATGACAGTGAAAATGTACTGTGGTAAACTTTTATAAGGGACTGTGGCAAAGTGGTTTGTAGTGCTCTGGTGTATAGGTGAGTTGAGGTGCTCCAACAAAGGACAAACACAAAGTCTACCGCTCAGGTTTCTTTTAATGCCCTTTTTAAACCGGGTTTCAAATAATAAAGCTGGCTCTACCTAGCAATGGGTATTGCCAGTGAAAACTGGACCCAGAATAATAAATCTGGTTCTACCCAGCAATGGGTATTACCAGCTACAAAACAAAGGGGTTGCAGTCCTGAAATAATAAACACAAAAACACGTCTCCAAACTGGGTGCTCTGGTGCAGGTGCGGTGCTCTGAGTGCTGGTGCTCGTGCGCGTTCAGGTCCGGGCTTCTTGCTGCAGCTCCAGCTTCGTATCAGCCGTCTGGCAAAACAAACACAATACTCCTCAATGAACCCACACTTCATTCAAGATTCCGTCCTTGTCTCCTCCCATTAACCACAACAAAGGAGCCGATTACGGCGTCACGTCCCCCTAAAGTACCCTAAGCCCCGCCCCCTCCAATAGCTGGTTCAATCATGTCTCCTCCAATTCATGACTGAAACTTCGCTCACCGTACTAGGTTGGTGACTCCAGGTACCGTAACGCCGCTCTCTTCCTGAATGGCCGGCTCCCGACTGTCCCCGGGATGAACTGCCCAACCATTCAATAGGAAGCCCGCAGCTCCTGTTGTACAGTGCCCTCACTGGTCGAGAGGGAGATTTTTGATTCGGATTCATTCGCTCTCCGTCACAGGGACATACAGCCCAGTATGTGCTAAATTGTAACTAGAAAGGGTGTGCTCAACACAGGACAAGGCTGCTCAACTGACAACCCTTATTACTTTTTCAGAAATGCATTTATGAATGAAAAGCTGCACCACACCACAGTAAGAGGTCCGGGGGTATTGAAGTTAATAAAGCGATTGTAATACTATTTAAGTTCTACTGATAGGAAAGACAAACAGCCACAGCAGCATGACAAGGTGTGTCATTTCATTAACTGTCCTAAATCCAGGGTGTGCACAACAAACCTTGCATTTACAAAACACGAGGAGCTGTGCTGCTCTTGCACTCTGGAGTATAAATATGTGTGTCTGTCGCCACACTGTACAACACTGGCCCAGGAGAAGCAAATCTACCTGCTGCAGATATCCATTTAGTCTCCCAAGGTAACTTCAACAGAAGAATGGCACCTGTGGAGTTGAGCTGCATGTTCAGTGTCCGTGTGATGCTGGTTCTGGTTACTGGGAGCCTGCTTTTGCAAAGAGCAGCATCTGTAAGTATTACAGCTTGTTCTCCCAGGCTGCCCATGCGTAGCTGAGGGATAAAATCTTGATGATTGCTTAGGGTTTAGTTAGATATGTTTTTCCTTACTGGATATTTAAATACCCACTGATGATAATATGAACCTGTTAACATGTCTTGGATGACCTAGAGAAAGTCTTTGGTTTAATTTTTATTTCATTTAATGCACATGGTTTAGGTTAGAAAAAATTCACAGACCCCGATTTGCACCAGTTTTGAACTATCTATGTTACCTCGGGTAAGGTAGTCCAAGATTAGTGCTAAGCAGGCTCTGTAAAAACCACTGGAAGTGCATTTATGTAACTGTGGGAAATGGCTTGCACTTCTTTAAAAGTTTGTGGTTGTAATTACTTTATACACTGAATGTGCATAATAGTACATTTGCTATAGTTTAGTTTCATATGTGCTCTTAATCATCATGTAGTACTGTTTCCTATGATAGATGTACTTACTCCTCATGTATTACTGTTTCTGCGCCTCTGGATATATGTTTTATAAAGTCACCAGTATATTTTACATGTGGGGCCGTCTCTGAGCATTCTATAATGAGGTCAGTATAAAAATGACATCCAAGGGTGTGCATCGATAAAACCTTTCACCTGGGAACTGTGAGTTTGTTTTCCCAAATAAAATCTTACTGTTTCAGGGGGGAATACATTACCAGTGCACACCCACAGATCTGTCAGGCTTGGAATTCACACAGGAATGAACAGGATAATGAGAGTATATTGAAAATCATTCTGGAAAGCAGGGGTGTGCGGATAACGAGAGTATGTTGAAAATCATTCTGGAAAGCAGGGATGTGCTGTAGCTGTGCCATATTTTTTACTCTCTTTTTTATTTTCATTTTAGGCACCAGCTTTGTCAGAAGATTGTCTTGAAGGTAGCTCCTGTTTTTTTGTTTGGTTTCTTCCTGTGAGTTTTGATAAGTGGTTCATTTTATGTATATATTTATTCCCCATATCTCACTGGAAGTTAAAACTGTCTTTTGACTCAATTAAAATTTATATATATATTATATCTATATCTATATTTATATATATATATATATATATATATATAATGTGTACAGAAGAGGCGTGTTCTGAAGATGTACAAGCAACCCTATGGCAGAGCCGTTCTCAGCAAAATACAGAAGAGTCCACCTTCAACCCAGTCACCATTCGAGAAGATGAGACAGAGCTGCTCCCATTAAACTGCAGGAAATGACCTCGAGTGGGAGTGCAGAGAGGCCTTGGCTTTGCATTTAATGTAATGCATTGTTCGAATGAGACTGCCTTGGTATTCTGATGAATTGTTTCTGTGTATACCAGGATAAATAAAGTTTATTGCTGCATCATTACTTTCACATGGTTATGGGTAGTGTGTTATCATAGCAATCACATTAGCACTAAAACTGCAACTCACCTGACTAATCGACTTGCCCTTTAAGAGCACTGTGATCTCTACTTTAGAAACATAGAGGCTTAGAGCACAATATATTATTCATTTTCATAATTGTTGCTTTTTAAATGCCTGTGTTTGAGTCTCACTAGTAGAGATGGGTCTATTTTTCTGTATTTCTGCTAGGGGAGTTCAGAGAACACATTACCCTTATTTATATTCAGAAACTAATTGTTTACTCGAATTTACTCAGGTGAAAGTGCGCGGGGCCAGCTCCGGAACTACCGGAGAAATCCATTTCTGACCCTTATTTTCACTCAGAACGTGACCATACACTGTTTTACAACTTATATAAATTTATGTTTCCCTGTACCGGTCTGGTTTCACTATCCACTAACTTATGCATATATTTTATTTATTTTTTTGTAAAGTACCATACAAAATTGTTACTAACATTTAATATATTTCTACATGGATCCAGGTTTTTAGAATAATGAAATGAACAAGAACATAGACTCCAATGTCTATTCTGCTATTATGGGAATTCCAATTGAAAGTTTCAAAAGTTTTAAAACAGGGAAATATAAATATTTAAAATTATATTTACATATTTGTGCCAAACTATTGTTTCTTAAAAGTCATGTGATATTGTGATCAGAGTGCTGCTTTGTTTACCACTTCATTCAAATGAAAACTACCGCTGCTCTGGATTAGACATTTTGGAAGATGCACTATGCGTGATTAGTACTCAGGGTTAGAGTTTTTCAAACTCAAGATTCAATTTGGTAACATACATTTTTTAAATCAGCAGGTTCAGACCCAGTGGTTACTTGAAACAAGAAATTCCTCAAGCTTCCTAAATATGCCCTAATTTCAAGAAATCCGACTAGTCTAATACAAATAGAATAGACATTAAAGACCTTTTAAAAACAAGATAAAATCTTAACTACAGCAACCTTGTATTTGTGATGTACAGTGAATACAAGGTCTGTGATCTGTTTCTAATTTGCCTGTGATCTCTGTGAATGAGACTCGGTCAGGGAGCTGCACAGGAAGCATGGTTATTTACAAACAGGAACAAACAAAACCAAAAACATGCAGCAAGCCACAGGGGCAACAAATAAAAGGTTCAAACAAAACAAACAGCGGAAACACACTGACTGTTCTTTTCCACCAGACTCCTCCTGTTCAGGCTGGGCATTAGCTTTCACTGAACTCTCCCTAAACGTAGGATTTGCCTTCCCTTTATACCACGTTCCTGGGACTTCATCTCTCTTGCCCTTTCCTGGTGTAATGGAATGATTAAATAATCATCCCTTTGTGATTCAATCAGGAAGCATCAGATGTAACCAGTTTAAGCAAATAAATATTCACAGTAATAATTATATTCTCTTCTGATGTGTTGAAATGTCTTGTGCTGCCCTCACAATAACTTAACAGAAAAAATGTTTTGAAAAAAGTTGTTTTCGCCAATTCTTGTTCTGTGGAAGATAATATTAGTATGTTATTGACTGGTGCTAAATGAGATGCACTATCATCCATCTCCACTTGGTGGCCCTGTGACACAATGTACCATATGAAGCCTGTTCCTAGTTTGTGGTGTCGTAATAGATTTTAAGTGCAGTTCTGGGGTGACAGCAGCAAATTAAACATTGAAATGACCTTGAATGCTGGTACACAATGTACAGTGTTATTACAATGATGTGGCAGCAGTGGGGCTTTGAGTTTACTCAGCAGAACACTTGTGTGTCTTTGTAATTGTCTATTCATTTAATCGAGGAGAGGTTTGTATGGTTTGTAAATATTGTATATACTTCTACAGGGGCAGGGGTTTTAGTTTGAATCCCTGCATTTTGTCAAGGTCCCCTTTAACAGAATTCTAGCCAGCCATGTCACAATTTATTTAGGGGGGTTGTATCTCGAGTGGACCTGGGGTGCCGTTCTGAGGGGTATGGTGTGTGGCAAGGCTGAGGTCATGCACATGAAGGAGGTGTATTTTTGTTTGGAGTCAGACCCTCCTCCCGGGTTGCTTTGTCAGCTGTGTTGATATGTGGTTGCCTGTGAGATACCACGTTATATTCTGCTGCTATACTCACACCATAGCAAGGCGTTTCCATGTCAGTTCTCATGTCTCTCCCTCTCTGACAGGGGATTATCCACAACCCCTATCACACTATTGTTTTGTTTTTGTTAATAAAGTGTGCGTGTAAAAGGCATCGCTTTGTAAATTATGGACACAACTACTTTGGCATAAAGAAACAAAGCCAATCCAGTGGAAATTTTTATTGATAACTGATTTTAAATCAAGTCTCGACAGTTAGATACACACAAAACCGATTAAGAGGATGGAATCTGTTCTTGTCCAGCTCTCTCTCATTGACAGGCCTTTGCTGAAGTGAGTTCAATTCAAGGATGTATGTGTTTGTGGGGTGGGCAGTGGGCTTGAGAACCATGGAGCTGCCTTGTATAGAGCGCAGAGCTAATGTTAAATAAAGGGTTCCACTGGTATCAAAGGGAGCTTGCTATTGTTGGAGCAAGGTTAACATACTACAGCCAAACCTTACCCGAGACACCTTTAATAGTCCGGGAAGGTCCAGGCTAATAAACCCAGGGACCAAAATAGAATAAATTATGGTAGCTAGGGAACACAGCAAAGCTCCAGGAAAACAGATATACTTTAAAAAGTCCAAAACACAAGACTGGGTATTCAGTAAAGACATACAACAACTGTGCAGTAATAGTTGCAATATTCAGGATTCATTAATAGTTGTATTTCAATTCAGTTACTTTTACCATTATAGTAAATTTGACTTCAGTAAATAAACAGAAGAATCAATACAAGAGGTCAAAAGTGCAGGTAGATCAATATATAATTTACAAAGGTGACCGATCTACACAAGGGAACATAAACTACTAATATAAATAAATAAAGTCACACAGATAAACCACAGTAATTAAGCCACACAAATCTTAAAGTCAAAACCGTAACGTTTAATACAGAACAGTATAAAAAGCATCAAGTAAAAAAAAAAAAAAAAACTGATTCAGCAGCAATCAGTCATTTTTGGGGTAAAATAGCAGCAATACTTTTTATCAATATTGGATTAGATTGGTAGTTTACAGGCAAGCCCACAGCCACCAGGACAGCCTACAGGGGTTGCTGATGCACAGTGCCCTCCCCACTTGGGCAACGCTCGGCAGTGGAATAACCTGGTGTCAAACCGACGACCTCCAGGCACACAGAGCGCTTTTACTGGATGTGCCACTTGGGAGCCTCCAGTATTTAAGAAACTATTCATAGGGTTTTAGCAGCAATGTTAGTTTAATCAAATGATATCAGTAATTTATAATTAGAGATTCGTGGTTTTTTTTGTTTTGTTTTATTAATTTTATTTTTCTGTACTTATTTTTAGCTATTCACGTTTTTTTTATATATTGTTTTCGGTTACTTTCAGTTTTTTCTGTTACAATATGTATAGCACTATTTGATGCTACTTCAATTTTCCTACTTTCCTTTGGTGTTTTACACAACAAAATCCTTATGGTCACAGACATATTCTTCTGGGGTTTTGTGTGTTAAGGAATTTTTTACATTTCGCCTCAATTTGCAGTTCTGTTTTAAATTCCACGAGCGTGTAAATACTATCAAACTGTAATAAATCTTTAAATCTCATGAGCAAGAACAGTGCTCTGTTTTTAATTGTAATCTCGTTTTAAATTGAGCGGTGTTACACCCCTCCAACAGAACTATAGGAGTTTGCTGCCACTCAGTATTCGGTGGTTTTAAGTATTTAGAATGTATCAATGCAAGATACAAGTTAGGAAGGAGGGACATTGCACAACTGCACCGGGAATGTTTTTTTGGGGGGGTATTTTATTTATTTTTTTCACTAGGAAAGGGGTCAAGTCAACATGAATTGAGTAACCATTCCCAGTGTTTTTCTTTCTTTTTTGTATCGCAGGGTTTTTTTTATCAGTTAAAACCAAAAATCAAAAGCCCTATTTATAATCTATTCATAAGAATCAAAGCGGCAACGTGCTAATTGAGAATTCTATCAATTATTTATAATTAATTCACAGAATTTGTAGCAGCAACTCATTCAAGGCTTGAACCCACACAATATTAACTCAATACACAGGCCCCAGCAAAAAGATAAACTAACAATAATACACGAATAAAAACAGCAATTCAAATACAGAAATAAAACAACCCTTTTTCATAGTCTTGCACACAATACACAAAGTCCAAGTTCACAAGCAAACCATTGCTTTTATTCATTGCTAAATAACACTTATGGCTTAAGTTTGTAGCCACAAAGGTCAGGAACTTCCTCACAAAAAATGGCAATTAACTTCAACGGTGCAGCTTGAAGCCATAAAAGTCAGGAAATTCCATCCCACTCATAGCTCAGCTGCATCCAGGTGAGGCTTTTAGCAGAGATATTGAGATGTGATGGGCAGGTAGCATTCAATGATCAAGGGAGCAGTGACAGAGGTAAGACAATTCATTTTAAAACCTTAGCAACAATATTGTTAGGAAATAAGAAAAGTTCCACGAAACAACGATAAGCTGAGCAGTTATAATGTGCGCTTCTCTGTAAGTAATCAGAGCATGTTTTGGCACCGCTGCACACTTGATTACATTTCCATTTAGTCCAGAGATTAAGGCATGCATAGAGACATGGACACACTGCATGCAATTTACACACTGCCTGGTAGCTTGCACTATTGCCACATAAGAGCTTCATTCGCTAAACAGCGGTAACGTGTTTTGCACACAGTAAGCCCCTTTACTGCGTGCTTTGCACACCTGCTGTATTCACTAACCAGTCGCAGGCAACCTAATGTGTGGAAAAAAGCGTGTGGAAAAAGTACAGCATTCGAGTCATTTTAATGTAATAATATATATTAATAATAATCTTAATGTGTGGAAATGTATGCAAATCCCAAAATATATGCAAAGTCACAAAATACCGCAAGGGAGGTATTTGATATGCAAACCATATTCATTTAAGGGCACTAACTTTACTAGGTGCCTCAGCGTGTGTTAAAAGTACCTCTGATTGAAACCAGGCGGTGTCACAGAAGCAGCAGAAGAGCTGCACAGGAAAGCAAGAAGGAGAGTCATGGCAAGCCAAATTGTAATTTAGAGATATCTCAAATTAATTTATAGATAAAATAACTTCCTGTTCATTTGAAGATATCTTTAAATGGACAGGAAGTCCATTGAAAACACAGAACATTTTCACAGGAAGTCATTTCGAGATATCTTGAAATGGCTTCCTGTTCATTTGAAGATATCTTCAAATGATTTACAGATATCTCTAAACGAACAGAAAGTTATTTCGAGATATCTCTAAATGATTTAAAGATATCTCTAAATGAACAGGAAGTTATTTGAAGATATCTTCAAATGATTTACATTTATCTTTAAATGAACAGGACGTTATTTAGAGATATCTTTAAATATTTGAAGATATCTCTAAATCATTTCCAGATATCTAAAGTACATTTGGAGATATCTCAAAATGATTTACAGATATCTTTAAATGGAGCTTTAAATTAGATATCTAAAATGTATTTTTAGATATCTTTAAATCATTTTAAGATATCTCCAAATGTTTTTTATATATCTTTAAATACTTTTCAGATATCTCTAAATAACGTCCTGTTCATTTAAAGATAAATGTAAATCATTTGAAGATATCTTCAGATAACTTCCTGTTCATTTAGAGATATCTTTAAATCATTTAGAGATATCTCGTAATAACTTTCTGTTCATTTAGAGATATCTGTAAATCATTTGAAGATATCTTCAAATGAACAGGAAGCCATTTAAAGATATCTCGAAATGACTTCCTGTGAAAATGTTCTGTGTTTTCAATGGACTTCCTGTCCATTTAAAGATATCTTCAAATGAACAGGAAGTTATTTAGAGATATCTCTAAATGGACAGGAAGCTATTTTGAGATATCTTTAAATCATTTAGAGATATCTATAAATGAACAGGAAGTTATTTCGAGATATCTCTAAATGGTTTAGAGATATCTTTAAAACTCTCATTTTAAGATATCTCAAATTGATTTACAGATATCTTCAAATTAGTTGTAGATATCTTACAAACTGCACAATTAAAGATATCTGGAATTCAATTTGAAATATCTTGAAATGTTTTACAGATATCTTTAAATATTTGAAGATATCTTAAAATGCAATTTGAGATATCTCTAAATGATAATTTGGCTTGTCATAGAGAGTCAGGGAGAGAGTATTTCAGATCAGGCAGACACAACTAGGGCTGTGTGAGGTGGAGGTAAGAACTGATTGAGAACAGATCGTACTAGACTTATATGTAGGCCCCCAGAAAATTAATGATATCACGAGTTTCAAAGAAAAATGTGCCTACCTAACGTATTTTCCTTATAGTATTTTACATTACTCTTCACATCCCCTGTTCATTTAATACTTTTATCAAGTAGAAGCAGCACTACAGTAGCTGTACATGTGGTTGTATGTGGTTACTATGACAACAGGGTCAAGCAAATACCACCTGGTGAATTCCTCATACTGTACAATGATGTAACATGTGAGTCAGAGGTGTGAAGTTTAAAGTGGTTGTTTAGATATTGTTGATGCATTAGTTTGCAATGTATGATTAACATAAAAACATGGAGACAGCTGACAAATAAACAAATCTAAATTCATTACGACAGAAGATCGCGTTCAGAGCTAAGAAAAGGGGACGTTGCATACGAGAAAAATAAACTTGAAGTTCAGGCTAAACGATTACCGAACAAGCTGGTCACAGGATTGTTTAAAATTAGATGAAGCCTTTGTGCGGCCTTTTTTAATGAAATCGGGAGCCGTGCCTAACACACTCACTAACACACAAGAGTATTTCCCTAAAGTGTCTTTTATAAAGACAAACACAAACGCCTCAGTTTTGTCAATTCAGGTTTGCAGTAACGTTTCTCCAGTGTTTAATATTTTGGGATTAAAATAGTCTATGGGAACACGCTCATTGTGTCAACATACATTTTTAAGGTTTACAAAACTAAAAAATGTTGCTGAATATGTCATTCAAGGTTTTTTTTTTTTTAAATCTATTTCATCTACTTGTTACTTTTTTTGCAGCCAACACAGACCATTTTAAATGACAATTTTAAAGATTGTTTCAAAGCGACTCGAGTTCCGATGTTACAATGTACTCGTACATCCTCAGACAGTCCGGGATATATGAAGATTACGGGGCAAGTGTGCAGAGTTAAGCATAAATGTTCAATTAACAATTACTTTCTCTGCTTTGACTGTTTTGCAGGATGCTGTGATTTGGCACTACACCCCCTCCCTGCTCCTACGGAGTGCATTTATTTTGTCCTTAATGTTTAATTGAAGTTAATGCTCTCTCTGATTCAGCACCAAAAAGCCTTTCATAATTCTCCTTGGTCGCTGTCATTGTGACAAACTTGTCACAACGACACAATTCTTTCGAGCGCTCTTATATGCTATAACAAGCTGTGTGTGTAAACTTCATGCATAATTCCACATGTTGAATTCTGCGTGCTAAATTCCAGGCATTATGACAACTTGCAAATGAACCATTTGTGCATATAATTAGCTTAGTAAGCGGTGTGGCTTCCCCCTGCCACATGGTAATTCTGCTCATTTACCGTAGTTTAGTGAATGAGGCCCTTAGTCTTTTTTGATCACTTTAAAATTGGTGTTGTGTAAAGGTGTGTTTTTCTGCCACTTCCTTGCATTCACAACAAAGGGATTCACCCCCACTTATTGAAAATGTAATATTCCATCAGCGAGTCTCCCCTGTTGGACAGTCCTTCTAATTTTTACTTTTATGAATGGCCCTAAATGTAAAAATGTAAAAAAGCATAAACAAAGCAGCAGCTCAGTTTCCATCCTGTTTCTTTTAGCTAGCCTGGGGGCTGGTGATGCCTTTGCCACACTGTGGCCAGGAAAGGCGGGCACTCGAGGGCCCCTTTGAGGAATCTGGGTGCTGGCTGGCCACTCAGGAGGGGCTCCACACAGAACTGCACTGTGCTCTTGGAGGCAGTGAAGGCCTTGGTGATGTCGAAGCGTAGCCCGCACTCTTGGCTCAGGGCCGCCTGGTCAGAGAGAGAGCTCAGGAGATCTGGCTCAGCAGGGAATGTGGGGCGCAGTTCCAGAGCAGCAGTTAAATCCAGCGCCCCATCTCGGAGAGGCAGCAGCACGAAGGCCTTTTGGAGGAGCACCCCTTTCCCACATCCCAGCTGCAAGGACCAGCAGAGCTCACCCTCCTTCCCTGTGGAGAAGACGCAGTGTCAAAACCACACAGCAGTCTCGCAATTGTAATTTCCTGCTGAGACTGTCCAATGAGACAGGACAGTGTGCATTGCATTAGAGATATTTTGGGTTAGAGATATTTCAATGCGGATAAACTCTTTAAAGATTTTTTTGTTTAACTTTTAATTTTTTAGTAAGGACTGTAGATTTTAATTTTGATTGATTATCAATACCATGCCAATCAAAGAATAAATATTGCTCTTCATTCATTGCTTGTATTTAAATTTTCCTAAAATACATTTGCTCCCTGTTAAAAATTAAATTAATTGTGCCCTGAGCTTCTTTATTAAACTATAAAGTTTCCAGCCATTGTGATCCTGTTTTGAGATATGTACAGTTTTGTGGGGGTCCTTGACAATTTGTCTCTGACAATTGAACCCCGACAGTTTGTCGTCCCGTCCCATCCCGTCCCATCCCCCCGACAATTCGTTTCCATGACAATTCGTCTCCATGCCATGTTTTTTTAAATAGTTTTCTTGTTTTGTGAAGTTAACCAGACTGGATTCAATTATTAGATAATCAAAAGAAGAATGGCACAAACTGGAGTAATCTGAAAACCGCACCATTCATGGTGACAGATGTCAGTCTGAAATGTTCTGAATTTTGGATGTGTCATTTTTAAAGTGTTCTGGTTTTCTTAACAAGTATAATAATAAACCAATAAAAATCATATATAGAAACACTTTTTTAACGTCCGTTTACAGTTTCAGTATCAGTAGTTGAAGTCACAAATAGCTATCAGCATTTGTAAAAAGTATTGATTGGAAATTATATAACTTATACTTTAGTAAATACTGCATTTTTGGTAAAGATATGTTGTTCTACGTCATTTTTTTAATTTATGTTGATTAAAATGACAATGATCGCTACATGTTTTAGCTGTATTTTGTAGTTTTCAATAATCACACTGTAGCCTGTAATATTTTCTGTGCAGAGCAAGCACATTTACTTATGCAATAGGAGGAGGAGGAGGAGGTGTTTTTTGGCAGGGGGCCTGTTGTGTTGGGGGTATTGTTGATTTTTTGGGCAATGGAGAGGGGTAAATGTCAATTATGTCCAGGTGGGAAAGGGGTCTTAGCAGGGAGCAATTAGTGAATGGCCGGATGTTGCGAGCACGAGTGTGGAGTGTGATTGTGGGGGTTATCTGGGGTGTTTATTATTGGGCTTTGTGGTGGCCGCTGGTGTTTATGAATAGCATTGTTCATTAGCTGCCTTAGTCTTTGATTTGCTCCCAGTTCTCGTTCCCTTGTTCTTATTAATTTAATAAACACTGGCTTGTGACTTGTATTTTCGTACCAACAGGGGTTGTATGTTAAATTATTCTACAGGCTAATGAAACCCCAATCTCATCATGCCCAATAGATGCCATGTTAAAAATGTGACACAGTTTAACAATCTGACCTACATCTCACTCTATATTACATTGCAATTTCAATCTCAAACATTTACTACTGTTGCTTTTGCATATCACTCTGACTTCACAAAACAAGAAAACTATTTTTTTAAAACATGACATGGCTTTCGCAGTCTATTGTCAATAATTGAAGTGTAACATTCATAAACTCCCCCCTCCCACTGCTCCAGCAGAACCACTAGCTTGTTGAAGTGAGCGATCAACAATTTCTATGCGGTTACAGAGTCAACATCTTAGAAGTACATACAATTTTCTTAGATTATGACTCTTAAGCCATCCGCACACAGCCCGACTCAAGCCATCACGACTCATCTCATCTCAACTGGCCGTACAGAGTCTGGATGAATCTTAGCATTGTGCGTGCCCTTAAAAGCAAGATTATGCAAATTTCAGTCAGGATATCTTCAGATTTGAAGACTGAACATGTTGAATCTTTTTCAGTGATCAGTCTGTCTGTCTGTCTGTCTTGCCGACCAAGACTGACTGAGACCGATTAGTCATAAGGGTGTCAACCAATGGTGAAGCAGGTTTAAGTGACATAGCTTGTCATGTAACCTGTCATACAAGAGGTACAGTTTTGAATATGTACAGTTTTGAGATGTGTACAGTTTTGAATATGTACAGTTTTTAGACATGTACAGTTTTGATATGTGTACAGTTTTTAATATGTACCATTTTGAGATGTGTAAAATTTTGAATATGTACAGATTTGAGATTTGTACGGTCTTTAGATATGTACAGTATATAACACTTTTCTGGTACTTTTGAATAATGTTATACTTTTTCAGATACTTATAACAATGACTAAGTTCCATGTCATAAATATTAACAGGTTAAAAGATATGTGGTGGAAAATGTAAACCTCTACAAATCTATGAAGGCTCAATATATTTGAAATTGTAGTCAAAATTTCATGAATAGTGCCATGTGATTCTGAAAACAGAGCTTGGTTGGATAATTTTCCAACCCCCTTGTAATAACAATCCTAAATTAGCTCAGGTGTAACCAGTTTCCTTCAAAATCACACACCAAGTTAAGTGGCCTCCACCTGCATTAAATTGTAGTGATTCACATGATTTCAGGATAAATTCAGCAGTTCCTGTAGATTCCGTCTGCTGGGTAGTGCATTTCAAAGCAAAGACTCAACCATGAGCACCAAGGTACTTTCAAAAGAACAATGTTGTTGAAAGGCACAAATCAGGGGAAGAGTATAAAAAATATCAAAGGCCTTGAATATCCCTTGGAGCACAGTCAAGACGATCATTAAGAAGTAGAAGGTGTACGGCACCGCCAACACCCTGCCTAGATCAGGCTGTCCCTCCAAACTGGATGACCGAGCAAGAAGACGACTGATCAGAAAGGCTACCAAGAGGCCAATGGCAACCTTTGCAATAGCTACAAGCTTTTATGGCCAAGACTGGTCAAAGTGTGCATGTGACATCAATATCCCAAGCACTCCACAAATCTGGCCTGTATGGTAGGGTGGCAAGAAGGAAGCCATTACTCAAGAAAGCCCACCTTGAATCCCATTTGAAGTCGCAAAAAAATGTGGAACTAAAATGGAACTTTTTGGTCTAAATGCAAAGCATTGTTTGGCGCAAACCCAACACAGCGCATCACCCAAAGAACACCACCCCTACTGTGAAGCATGGTGGTGGCAGCACCATGTTATGGGGATGTTTCTCATCGGCAGGGACTGAGGCACTTGTTAGGATAAAAGGGAAAATGAATGGAGCAAAGTACAGATAAGTCCTTGAGGAAAACCTGCAGCCCTCTGCAAAAAAGCTGAAACTGGGTCAGAAGTTTACCTTTCAGCATGACAATGACCCAAAGCACACAGCCAAAGCTACACTGGAGTGGTTAAGAAACAAAAAGGTAAATGTCCTTGAGTGGCCTAGTCAGAGCCCCGACCTAAATCAAATCGAAAACTTGTGGCATGACTTGAAGATTGCCGTCCATCAACGCTCCCCAAGGAACTTGACAGAGCTTGAACAGTTTTGTAAAGAAGAATCGTCAAATATTGCCACATCTAGGTGTGCAAAGTTGGTAAGACCTATCCCAACAGACTCACAGCTGTAATTGCTGCCAAAGGTGCTTCCACCAAGTATAAACTCACTGGGGGTGGAGACTTATCAAATTATGATCTTTCAGTTTTGTGTTTTTAATACATAATTTTTTTGGAAGAAAAATCCTCATTTAAATGCATGAAACTCTGAGGCACTGACACAACAAAATGTGTCACAACACAACAAAAAAGTTCAAGGGGGTGTAGACTTTCTGTATATAGAATACAAGGGGGTTTTCACTCCATGAGAGGTCAGAGTGGGTCCCCTTGAGTAGGTGAAAACCAGCTTGTGTTTCACACTGTACCCAGTACTATATGTCTTATAATACATGAATATGAGTAAATAAGAATAATTCAACAGCAAAGCTCATTTTAATTTAACATCATTTCCATCTGATGCAGAGATGGCTGCATCAGATGTATACAGGAACTGCTTGTTGAGCAGTTTAAACACATGCTGTACAGTGATTTGGAGACCCAAATAAGACATTTTAATATTTTCATTCGTTGTTCTTTTATTAACCCATTCTGAATTGTTATCTCGTCGGTTCGCCAGCTGCCAGTTGTTTTTAAACTTGTATCTAGACAGACGTTTCTTGAGTAGACATTACGTTCAAGTGTAACGTTGTTATTCCTGTTTCAAGAAAGAAATACAAGTTAATGTGCCTTTTGGTTTCATCATTGCATTCCTCTTTTCACAATCAGTTTGCCACCTGATTTACTTGCATACTATTTCCATCCTTACCAGGGATTGTTTTGTGCAGACGGACTGTCACTCTGTCCCTTCTACCAGTCATCCACAGGTAGGTCTGGAGTGTACACTTCAGCATGCATTCACTTGGAGTGTCCACTTTCTTTACCCCTCTGGTCAACAATTGTTCCCCCTCTTGGCAGAGCCTGTCATTGCCTGATGCCAACAGAACTCCTCCCAGATTCAAGGAAAGAGACAACAGGAGGCAACAGGATACCCCAAACGACATGGAAACCAGCATCCTGCTTGAACATAAAGAATGGAGACAGAAAATTAGCCAATTAATATAGCCACGGCAATATCTTAAATCCTTTTTATTCTTCAAAACCAACAGTGATCCTTGTTTCTAAGCCTTCTTCTCTGCTCAGCAGTGCCACTCCTCCTTCTAAGACTTTCTTGAACTCTGATATTAGGCTCACTGCCAAATAACGTTCTAAGTTTAGCTTCAAATCTGACAAGTTCACGAATGAGAAGAATTACATTGAGAAACCTGGTCTTGTTTTCAAGTGGGTGTTGGAATTAAGACGAGAGGGTAATCAGGTTTAACCCTTTGACACCTAAGCAGAATGATTATATATTTGTGTTTTAGCACTTGCAGTTTGGCAACTTTATATCGGAAATTAAAACCCAATATACCAACAGAAAGGCATTATTTAGCTGTATACAATATAATGTATTTTGTTGTGGATTTTGTTGTATATATATATATATATATATATATATATATATATATATATATATATATATATATATATATATATATATATATATAATATATATACAACATAAGTCACACCCTATTCAGTGTGGGAAAATAGATTTAATAACAAAATTCATAATAATTATTAAATAATATTTCAAAATGTTTAACCTTAATATAAAAAATACAAGTAAAAATGCTGTTGTTTTTATTAAATTATTCAAGCAGAAGATCTGCACAGGAGAGCAAGAAGTCAGGGAGATTTTGGACCAGGCAGACGTTACTAGGGCTGTGTTAGGAGGAGGTAATAACTAGATACAGAGTTAGCAGAGATCATACTTGCCTTATATGAGATCAAATCTGATCTAGAGCCACTTACAGATAGGAGACTTGCAGCGCCAGGTCTAGTGACATTACTGTGCAAGGAACATCATTTAGCATCTGGGTCTTTTCAGACACTGTCAAAAACTTGGTAGTGTATCCCAACCCACGTTTTTCTGGTGTTTACAGCAGGTACTGAATGCCCTGTTGAAATGCACTGGGAATTACATCTATTATCCCAGAGAGACAGATACTCTCCATGATATAAAAGTGGCCTTTTCAAAGGGTCTGTTTTCCCAAATGTATTGTGGTTATCGATTTGACCCACATGGCACTGTCACACCCCAAGATATAAAATATATGTTTCATGATAGCAAGCATTAGCACTCCATAATGTACAAATGTTGTATGAAACTGAGGATTATTGATGTGGTCGTCAGCTATCCTGGTGCAGCACACGACTTGTACATCCTCAGACAGTCCAGGATATATGAAGATTACGAGGCAGGTGTATATGGATCTGGTTGGCCTCTTGTCCTATAAATCAATTTCAGCTATGTTAATATATTTATATAGTTACCATGTAGGTGTGATATTTAAGTGGGTTATGCTTAAAATAGCTTTAAAATAAACACAAGTATGTAAATTGTAAAGGTCCAATAAATGAATGTACAGAGTGCAGTCAATCAAACAACATCACTTTAACATAAAAAAGTGACATTTCGCCTTTTTGAAATGTAAAAATTGAACTTTTAATTGACCGTGCGAGTGTTCGCTAACATTTGATTAATATTACAAAATAAATCAGATTGAGATCAAGTTGAAAAAACAAATATTTATTTGATTTGCAGAGTTAAACATTATTATTTTATCATTATAAAACATTATTTTGTCCTTAATCTTTTGAAGTTAATGTTCTCGTTGATTCAGCACCGAAAAGCCTTTCATAATTCCCCACCACTTCTGCTGCAACTTTTAGCTCCTGGTCTGTAAACTTTTGATCCGTCAGTCTGTCCCTCTGGGTCACTGTCATTATGACAAACTCAGAACAGTCCATAACTTTTCTTTCCAAAGCCCTGATATACTATAATAAAGTGTGTGTAACCCTCATGCATAATTCAGCGCGATGTGACAATTTGCAAATGAATCATTTAGCTCACTTTATTTGTGCATATCATTAGCTTTGTGAATAGAGCGACTGTGGCTTTGTTTTTGTGCGCAGTGTGGCTTCTCCTGCAACGCGGTAATTCTGGTCATTTACCACTGTTTAGTGAATGAGGCCCTGTGGCAAAGTGCCCGCCCCTGTGTGTATTTGTGTTGTACGTTGTATGTTAATGTTGGTGTATAGTCATTGGTACACGGGATATAAACAGGTCTGTGTAACACAAATGTTTAAAATGTATATTTGTATTTAGGCATGAGGATTGCACAGCACTTCACATGCAAGTAAAAAGTAATAATATGTGAGCACAGGGAATTGCACTTTATTAATTCACGTGCAGTTGTACCACGACTCCAATTGAATGATTGATTAGCAATCGAGTCTCGGTACAGCTGCATAAAAGCAGCATATTTTCACTCACTCATGATTGTGTGTTCGGTGAGTGGAGAGCGGGATTGGAGACGGAGGTAATAAGAATAGTTAATAGTTAATAGAAGCTCACCGTGTTTGTCTGTGTAGTTCGTTTTTGTTTGTCTCTTTGTTTTGGCTGCCAGGGCCGTGTCCTGTTTTTTTTGTCCTGTTTTATTTTATAATAATAAACCACGCAGCAGCGCATCCATTTATCATTTCATCTAGCAGTACTGTGTGTTTCTCATGGTCTGACGTCCCCACTACAGGCGTCTTTGTCACAGGCCCATAGAATTCAATATGACCACGAAAAGCAAATTAACAATAACAAAAAAAAACTATAGAAAAACAAACTATGGTTATCATAAAGAGAAATCATAAAAATAATGGGGTGATGCAATAATTGTGGCCACCACTGTAAGCAAGCAAACAAACAAACAAACAAACAAACAAATAAATAAAATGATGTAAGTACTGCCAAGTGCAAGCCTCCTCTCAAGCTTGTCTGCCTCGTCCACTTCAAAGTATGCGTTGGTAGACGCGTTTTCTGTGTATGTGTTTTTGAAGTGTGTCATCAAAACTGGCATGCAGGGATACCATTTTTTTTGTTCCTAATGCCTAGCCTTAGCCAGTATTCGGTCCCTTGTCTTGTCAACACCAAGGTGTCCTGCAAAGGGGACATCATGCGCCAGCCTCATGACCTCTAGCCGACAGGACGGGGGAACCATCAACTGTTTGACAGGCTGCCCTGTGCCCGGGGCTAGATTTAGCCTTTATAATAAGTGCCCCTCTACAATAAAGTGGGGATATACCAGCGTCCCGATGCTGTCAACATCCTTACCCTCAATAGACCGAACCTGCTCCCAAGCGTGCACCAGTGTGGGGTCGTTGTTCTGCTCCCACACTAGGTCCACACTTGAAGCCCACACGTCCGGGATATTGACAGGGGCTGGAGCAGTCTCCACCCTCAAGGGTCCAGTAACCTCGCCCGCCCGGTCACACTGAGTTCCCACTCCCTTCGATTGTCATTTGGGACCACCAGACACTTTCCCCGTCAGGCCCCAACCGTGTTGAATCGATGCGCCTTCCCACTTTTCCCTCCGTCTCTCCTTCTGTGTTTTCCTAGGACAAAAAAGTGGAGAAAACAGTTCTGCATGGAAAGGGAAAATGGTGCCAATTACTTCCCTTCCCCGGGGGTCTGCCATGTCTACACGTATGGTCGAGGCTACCGATACTTTTACTAAATCCTTATATTGCGGCCAGTCTCGACCCACAGACTTTTCGGCCACCCCCACTACCAGGTGGCTCTTTATCGGACCTACTGATAGATATACTTTTAGGGTGGGGTATGTCGCCGTGTCTCCATGGATACAGGAGATCGCCACCTGTCCTTGTGGCTGCCACGACACACCGCCGAGGAGAGCTGTCTGAATAAAAGTTTGCTCACACCCTGTGTCCACTAATGCGTGGGTTTTCACATTCCCCAGCACTACATCAACTATACACGGACCATCCCAACCATTTCCCCATTTCTTACCTGTCTCCGATGCCAGATGACACGCAGCCACGTCGCAATCCATGGCTGCCGGGCAGTATCTGACGATGTGTCCCGGCTGCTGGCACCTAAAACAGACTGGTGTGGCAGAGGACAAGGGTGGTACATATTTGTCCCGCTGTTGGTATGACAGCGGGGCGGAGGACACCATTCTACCCCAGCTCGGGGCCAACCTCTGCCGCCATGGTAAGGGGGCCGGTTGGCCCGAACGGGTCGGTGGTCAGGCAGGTCTTGGTCCGGGGGGGCTGTTGATGGTGGTCCCTCGGTAAGGAGCAGTTCAGAAGAGTGGTCTGGGCGGACATGCGGGCATCCTCAATTTTCGGCCAACGCCACGGCCTGGTACAGGGTAGTGGGGTTGTGCCGGCAAATCCAGGCCTGCGTTTCAGCCCCGACCACATGGCAGAACTGCTCCATGACAATGGTCTCCCCTATCTGAACCCCGGTTTTCTGGCTAGGGTCCAGCCATTGTGCCATGTGGTCGCATAGCTGCTGGGCCATCGCCCTGGGCAGGGTGTTTGGTTGCCGCTGGAACTCCCGCTGGGTCTCTCACGTGATGTTAAGGCCACGGAGGATAGCCTGTTTCACCAGGTCGTACTGGGCAGCGTCATCGTCCGTCATGGCCCGGTACGTTGCTTGTGCCTCCCTAATTTAGCAGGGGCCAACTTGGTTCGCCCAGTACTCCCGGGGCTATGCTGCGGTGATGGCTAACCTCTCAAACGCCATGAGATAGGCTTCTGGGTCATCCTCCGTCGTCATTTTCTGGGCCCGGGCCTTTGGGGCCACCATCCCGGAGCCCGCTACCGACGTCATCCCTATCCCGACCCTCTCAATGAGAGCTGTGTACCGCCCCTCCCTCCTCCGTTCCTCAGCCTCCCTCCGGCTGTCCAGAGCCTCCAAAGTGGCTGGATCCATCTCCCGCTTCTGACTCCACATGTGGCAGAATGAGCGTAGTGGTGGTGAAAACAACAGACTCCAGTGGTTTATGTGCCTGGTTTTATTATCCTTTTCCAAGGTCACCAACAATGCATTCAAAAGAAATAATAATAACAATAAGCAAATAAGCAAGCCAGGGTACACAACAATGTGTAACCCGACAAAAGAAAGTAAAACGGGGTTGCAGTCCCAAAATAAACAAACAAAAACAGTCCGTCTTCCCTTTGTACTCCGCGAATCGGGAAAACATGTGGGGTAATAATCCAGCACTTCTGGGTTGTCGCCCTTCCAATGTATTCCCGGAGAGTCCCATTAGTGCTTGAAAATACAGAAGGAGATGGGTTAGCAGGTGAGCCCACAACAAAGACGTTCAGTCTTTCAACTCCCTGCTCGTTTCTCTCTCTCTCTCTCTCAGTTTCTCTCTCGCTCTCTCTCTCACGCACAGTACCTTGCCAGAAGGAACAGAGCCGTGGGCCACGCCCCCATTTGTACACTCCGTCCCGTCCCGATTGGTCAGCGAGGGCAACCACCGTCCACCAATCCCTGATTGCCACCGTGCTTCCTGACCGGGTCGATGACGTTATGCACCGCGGCTCCGCCCCCTTTCCAGGTGGCCCACTTCCACCTCCCCTGGGGGTGACTGCTCCTCCTCCCTAACATCCTCACTAGTCGGAAGGGAGATCTAAAACAAGAATCCATTCTCTCTTTGTCACACTCAGAAAGACTGATTTGATTGACCCACGGCTTATTATTGCAGTGAGACATCCTGGAAAAGAGATAGCTTCATCAGTGTTTAACACTGATATTGGAGCGCCCCGGCGCTAAAGGGTTAAATATTATAAGGGTTCTTACAATAACAATCTGATTAAACATCATATGATCTGAGTTATGTGTCAGTTTGGATTTTGTTCATTGTAACCCGTCTACTCAAA
The DNA here is from genome assembly GCF_017654505.1 of Polyodon spathula. NCBI lineage: Eukaryota > Metazoa > Chordata > Actinopteri > Acipenseriformes > Polyodontidae > Polyodon > Polyodon spathula. The sequence goes on from NC_054553.1 coordinate 19,811,861, forward strand.
TCTGATCTACTCTTTGATGGAAACTGCAGCTCCAGCATTGAAACTCCAGCCCATTCTAATGATTTTAAATTACATGTCTTCCTTGCATCTTTAGGCTAAACAGTGGAAGATGTACAGTGATTAGCTGCTCCACCTGTTGGAACCACCTCCATGCCGGAAACCCTCATTGAGAAACCAGTCCATATAAAAGACTGCGACCATCCTGTGGAACTGTTCCCACCCCTGCAGGTGAAGATGATTTCGACTCCTGGTTAGACTATGCAACTCAGATGTTACCCGAGTGGCAGTGCTCAGACCAAGAAAAACTAAAGCGGCTAGTTGAGAGCCTGAAGCCTCCTGCTACTGAATTGGCCAGTGCTCTGAGAGTCAGTTGCCCTGATGCCCTAGTGACTGCTTATTTAGAGATCCTTGAGAAAAAGTATGGCACTGCTGACACTGGAGAAGACCTCTACTTTAAGTTCAACGGTTTGAAACAAAACTTTGTAAAAGTGTCTGACTTCATCCTACGCTTGCAGAAGTTACTCCAGAAGGTGGCTACCTATGGAGGAGCAGAAAAGAAATGACTCCCTGTGAACAGGATGGCTTTGCAGGGGTGACGCCAGCCCAGAAACAGGCTCCAAAACACATTTTTGCTGGAGGGTGAAAACTGAGCCGTGGCGCTCAGTATATTTATTTAACAAAATAAACAGATGAAACACAAATACACACAAAACAAAAGGCGCGTCGGACAAACAAATAATAAGTATTGTGCTGGTTTTTAGCCAGCACGTATAGCAATTGTTTACTCCAGACTGACGTCTCTCCTCTGACAATCCTCAACCTTGAGCGCAGACAGCTGCAGGCTTTTATATTCTGCCATAGTCTGCACGAGATTAATAAGGATGCGTAACTGTCAGCTAGTTAAATAACACTATGTAACATAATTTTTGTTCCTGGGTAGTAAGTGTTATTTCCTAATTGCTTATGCCTCAAAAGTATAGAAAATGGCTATTATTCCCCACAAACTTTGCTTTTGTGACCAGGACAGTGATATTTTGAAATTTACCTATTTCCAATGAGAAAACGGGCGAATGTGTCTTTTCGTTCACATAAAGTCAGAAAAAAATAACATATGAATCCAAATTAACATGCATTTATACTACAGTAATACAAAAATGACTACAAATGATTTAGAAGTAGTAGTTTTTCGAGATTTACGATTATACTGTAAATCACTTTCACAAATCAGCCCCCAAATGTAGTCTCCCATCATGTTCTCGTTATACTGTCCTTGGTAGTGGCATTCAAAGTCCAGTATATCCTGGTGGAAGCGCTCGCCTTGATCCTCCGAGTACGCTCCCATGTTCTCCTTGAATTTATCAAGATGAGCATCAAGGATATGGACTTTGAGGGACATCCTACAGCCCATTGTGCCGTAGTTCTTCACCAGAGTCTCAACCAGCTCCACATAGTTTTGGCCTTGTGATTGCCCAGGAAGCCCCGATCTACTGCAACAAAGCTGTTCCAAGCTTTCTCCTTACTGGTGAGCTTCTTGGGGAATTCATTACACTCCAGGATCTTCTTTATCTGTGGTCCGACGAAGACACCGGCTTTGACCTTTGCCTCAGACAGCTTAGGGAAGAAGTCTTGAAGGTACTTGAAGGCTGCCGACTCCTTATCTAGAGCTCTGACAAATTGTTTCATAAGGCCCAATTTGATGTGCAGTGGTGGCATCAGCACCTTCCGGGGGTCCACCAGTGGCTCCGACTTGACGTTGTTCCTCCCCACAGAGAACTCGGTCCACTGTGGCCAGTCCCGCCTGTGGTAGTGCGCCTTGGTGTCCCTGCTGTCTCAAAGGCAAAGATAACAGGGAAACTTGGTAAAACCGCCTTGGAGACCCATCAGGAATGCCACCATTGCAGCCTCTTGATGCCATCTCAGAAAAATGCAGATATGTATCCACTTAGGCAGCTGGAACTAAACTGAACTGGTGGGCTTAAGGCCCCTGTATTTATATTGTTATTTATATTACTGGAAAATTCTAGAAAGTTCTAGAAGTTACTCCAAGTTTACTCAGCACTGAATCTATCTGGAACGTTCTGGAAAATAGGTAAATTTCAAAATATCACTGTCCTGGTCACAAAAGCAAAGTTTGTGGGGAATAATAGCCATTTTCTATACTTTTGAGGCATAAGCAATTACGAAAAAACACTTACTACCCAGGAACCAAAAAAAAAAAATTGTTACACGGTGTAATCAGTAGCTGATCAGTCACGCATCCTCACAAGGTTTTTAAAAATAGAAATAATACAAAATAAACAAAGGGGCGGGACACTCCGCAGTTAATCAAAGAAGTTATATATGATGTTTTTTAGTAGACAGTTTATGTCTCCTGGAGCTGTGGTAAAAACTACCTTCTTTTCCTGACCTATTAAAGGAAGTGCAGGAAGAGGAAGAGGGGGAGGCAGTATGCAAGGCCTCTTAAGTGCCGATAACCACCACTGACCCATTGGGAGCCAATATTCGGGAGAAGGAAAGCACTTCGTTCGAGCAGCGGGTGATGCAACAGCTACAGGATATAGAAGCTCAGATGATGAAAATGCAAAACCTGTGAGGCCACTAAGCAGTGAGAACAGAGTTCCTTGGATGGCTGGTCTGACAGTTCTTTCCCAGGGTTCAAGGGAAGTCAGCCAGCCTGGAAGGGTATTGACCCAGAAGGGAAACGACATTGCAGACTCAGATTGGAGAACCGGTTGCACTTGTTTACCAAGGGGTCATGTGTGATAGCATAACAGGGGACAGAGGATCGTAATCAGTCCCTTCATTTTGGTTTAATGTGAGTAGAACCGAGAAGGACAGTAAAAGTAAGCACAGAAAGTAAATCGTGAGTGTTGTGTTTTGTTTGTTTGTTTGTATTGTCTTGTCTTGGCTTGCACATTACTAGATAGCTAACACAGTTCCGGAGCTGTTGTCAAGGGCCAGCACTAAACCAGACAACACTGCACCATTATAATATAAACTTGTATCACCCACCATGAGCAGTATTGCATGCACCCAGGACTGGTGACCATGTTTGTATTATTGTGAGATGGTTATTGTTTATTATTTGGGACTGTCTGTTCTTGTTATATACCCCGTGCTGCACACATTGGGGTGTATTGCTGGGGAATTATTGTTTGACCTGAAATCTCCAACATAAAACATGTCCAAACCGGATTACAATTATCTCTGTTTGCTTCTTTCACGCACTGCATCACTCCTGCACCTGCTCCCACTCAGCCACTTTGTCACAGGAGACCATCACCATGGAGTGATGACATTTATTGTTACCAGTCTGGGAAGATGGGCTACAAGGTCTGTGGTCCCCAGCAACCCTAAAGAAGTATCAAGGCGTTTTACACAAGCCAAAGAGAAGTTGGGAAATGCCAAATAGACCTGTAGGGGAGCGCACTGGATCTCCTGAATTGAAGTGCTCCCACACTTTAGCAAGGAATACACCTGTCAATGGACCGTTAATGAAGAATGAAGCAGTGTTACAGAAACTTCGTTGTCTGAGAGTGATGGAGACAAATATATTAGTGGGTATACACTGTATAGGAAAGACAGGCAGGACGGAAGAGGAGGAGGGGTAGCGCTATACATAAGGAACAGTCTTGAAGCCCAGGTGTTAAATCTGGATGAAGAAAACAACACCAATACAATATGGGTCAGAATAATGGACAAAAAATCAAAGGGCATAATAATAGCAGCATAATATAGACTGCCAAATTTCAATGACATTAGAAATGTGTGTAGCAAAGGAGAAGCCATACTAATGGGGAATTTCAACGTCCCTCATATATAATGGGAAAACTCGGTGAGGAGCACGACGGACAAAACTGAAATGGTGGAAATGACAAAAGACTGCTTCCTAACGCAATTTGTCAAGGCACAGACTAGAGGGGAGGCATGCCTTGATTTAGTCTTTTCAAATAACAAAGACAGAATAAATAAAACAGAGGTCAGAGAACTATTGGCAAAACAAAGTAATGACTAAAGCTAAGGTTTACAATTTTAGAAAGGCAAACTATGAAGGTATGAAACAGAGACTAACAGAAGTAGATTGGAGTAAAATAGAGAAAACATCCACAGAAAAAAGATGGCTGTTTTTTTAAAAAATGTAGTACTAGAGGCGCAAAACAATTACATCCCAAAAGTAGACAAATCTAAATCTAAAACAAAATTACCAAAATGGTTTAATAGATCAATTAAAAAAAATATTCAGCAAAAAAAGGCACTTTACAGATCGTTTAAAAGGGACCAAAAACAAAGTACACAAAAAGAGTACTTGGAACTGCAAATACAAGTCAAAAAGGAAGTTAGAAAGGACAAGAGAGAGATAGAAATGAACATTGCTAAGGGGGCTAAAACCAATTCCAAAATATTTTTTCCAATATTATAACAGCAAGAGAACATTCAGAGAGGAGATTAAATGTCTAAGAAATACAAATAGCAAAGTCATAACTGTAGGAAAAAAAACAGCAAATATTAAATGATTACTTTTCAAAGGAGGATATGGACAACATGCCCCACATGTCAACCTTTTCCAATTCAGTTTTAAATAACTTTAGCACAACCAAAGCAGAAGTGTTAAAGGGACTAGAAACTCTTAAAATAAACAAATCCCCTGGGCCAGATGAGAGCCTCCCAATAGTACTCAAAGAATTTAAGTTATTTACAAACTGCTAACTAAGATCATGCAACAGTCTCTTGACACAGGGGTTGTACCGACAGACTGGAGAATTGCAAACGTAATACTGATCCAAAAAAAGGGAAAGAAAACTGAACTAGGTAACTACAGACCAGTAAGCTTGACTTTTGATCCAAAATGGAAAATTACCAATATGGTAACAGTATTCTGGGAGACAGTCAACATGGTTTTAGTAAAGGGAAATTGTGTCTAACTAACCTGCTTGATTTTTTTGAGGATGCATGTGGCAGAAAATGGCATTGCGGTGACCCAGACCAGAAGAAAGCACAACCAAAACAGTGGTACGATGCAGTGGCGCGTGCGCCGTTTTACTAAAAAACAAAAATAAACAAAATATTTGAACAAAAATAAACACTTACTCACAGAGCAAAATAAAGGTTTGAAATAAATCAAATCTCAAACACAAAAATAAAAATAAACGCTAAGGTCAGGCTGAGCAGCTGCCTTCACTGATCCTTATATTCTTTTTAACTAGCTCTCTCCTCTCGCCTCTCGCCTCTCGCCTCTCCCTCTCCCTCTCCCTTTCCCTTTCTCTTTCCCTTTCTCCACTTCTGAACACCCACAGCGAACCTGGAGAGCTGCAGGTATTTATACAGGTGACCATCTCTTTATTAGCAACTAATTATTCACGTAACTAATTCGGGAGATGGCCACCATCTGCACTAGTTTTATAATGTGGATGGGGCTTCCCATCCACGCTGCAAAATAATAACAAAACTAAAGTACAGCTCCGTCGTCATTTATAATAAATACATTTTTAAAACAATAACACAAAAATGCACGGCTGTGCCGTCATACAAAATAATAAACAAACAAAACACACAGCGGTTCGCCGTCATCTATAACTACAAATATAAATCAATAAACAAATACCAAATAACACAGGGGCAGAGGGGGAGACCCCGTTCTAAAATAAACACTGTACAGGGCTGCTCGCCCTGTTACAATGCAGCATCGACAATGGATAATTGCAAAGCATATGGCATGGTTTATTTAGATTTCCAGAAAGCTTTTGACAAAGTCATGCATAAAAGATGAATTCTCAAACTGAACGCAGTAGGGATTCAAGGAAATGCATGTACATGGATTAGGTTGTGGTTAACATGTAGAAAACAGAAAGTACTGATTAGAGGAGAAACCTCAAAAAGGAGCGAGGTAACCAGTGGTGTACCACAGGGATCAGTATTAGGTCCTCTGCTATTCCTAATCTACATTAATGGCTTAGATTCTGGTATAGTAAGCAAACTTATTAAATTCACAGATGACACAAAAATAGAAAGAGTGGCAAACACTGTTGCAGCAGCAAAGGTCATTCAAAATGATCTAGACAAGATTCAGAACTGGGCAGACACATGGCAAATGACATTTAATAGAGAAAAGGATAAGGTACTGCACACAGGAAATAAAAATGTGCATTATAAATATCATATGGGAGATACTGAAATTGAAGAAGGAATCTATGAAAAAGACCTAGGAGTTTATGTTGACTCAGAAATGTCTTTATCTAGACAATGTAGGGAAGCTATAAAAAAAATGCCAACAAGATGCTCGGATATAGTGTGAAAATGTTGAATTTAAATCAAGATAAGTAATATTAAAACTGTACAATGAATTAGTAAGACCTCATCTAAAATATTATGTTCAGTTCTGATCACCTCTTTACAAAAATGATATTGCTGCTTTAGAAAGAGTGCAAAGAAGAGTGATCAGAATTATTCTGGGTTTAAAAGGCATATCATATGCAGGCAGGCTAAAATAATTGAATCTATTCAGTCTTGAACAATGAAGACTATGCGGCGATCTGATTCAAGCATTCAAAATTCTAAAAGGTATTGACCTTTTCAAGCTGAAAAAAGAAACAGGTCACAAATGGAGATTAGACAAAGGGGCATTCAGAACAGAAAATAGGAGGTACTTTTTTACACAGAGAATTGTGAGGGTCTGGAAGCAACTTCCCAGTAATGTTATTGAAGCTGATACACGGGATCCTTCAAGAAGCTGCTTGATGAGTTTCTGGGATCAATAAGCTACTAACATCCAAATGAGCAAGATGGGCCGAATGGCCTCCTCTCGTTTGTAAAGTTTCTTATGTTGTTTTAAATTGCCTGTGGCAATGTTGCCCCGCCCCTGTGAGTATTTCTGTGTTTTATGTTGCATGTAGTGTGTTAATGTTGGTGTATGGTAGTTGGTACACGGGATATAATATAGGTTATGTACACAAGTGTTTAAAATGTATATTTGTATTTGGCACAAGGATTGCACAGCACTTCATGTGCAGGTAAAATGTAATAATATGTGAGCACAGGAAATTGCACTTCATTAATTCATGTGCAGTTGTACCGAGACTCCAACTGAATGATTGATTAGCAATCGAGTCTTGGTACAGCTGCATAAAAGCAGCATGTTTTCACTCACTCTGGGTTGTGTGTTCAGGGCAAAGGAACGGGTGTGGAGAAGGAGAATTAAAATAAATTGTAAGTTTAGGATTCGACCCTGTGTGTCAGTGTCTGTTTTGTTTAGTGATTGTACATTTTGTTTGTCTATTTATTTTGGCTACCAGTGCCGTGTCCTGTATTTTGTTTTGTTCAACCTTTTATTATCTGTTTTTTCATTTATTAAATGCTGTGCGCAAGCAAGCACTCAGCTTCACCAAAACTCTACGTCTCTGTGTGTTGTCTCGTTTCTTCCTGGTCTGTGACATCACCACGCACATGCGCAATGCAACCATCCTGTCACATATGGTGTCCTGCATGGGACAAACCACAGCCTCCAAGTCAGACCGGGGAAAGTGCGTTTTTTGTTTGTTTTTTTGAAGTGATTTTTTGGGGTTCGTTTTTGGAGAGAAGAAAAAGAAATAATAAAATTAAAAAACTATAATAAAGAAATGGAAGGCTGGAGTTGGAGAGATGGCTGCCAGGAACTGGAGGACCTCCTCGGTGGTCTGGTGCCTTGCCTATGGGGAGTTCGGGCACAAGGTGGTGCACTGTCCCTACCAAGAGGGAGAGGAAGGTGAAGAGAAGGAGGCAGAGAGGGGGAAAGGTAAGGAGGAAGCAGAAGGAGCCAAGGATGAGGATCCCAGTCATCCTACGCCTGAATCTAGCACCCAGATGGGGGGAGCACAGACAACTACAGCCCACAAAGGGGGAGTTGGTGTGTCCACAGCCCCAGAAGAGGAATGCAGAGCATCCACAGCCCAAGTCTCCACTAGCAGAGGAAGAATATCTGCTGTTCCCATCTCCACCAGCAAGGGAGAATGCCTGCTGCTTTCACCTCCACCACCATGGGAGGAGTACCTGCAATTGCCTCTCCAGGGTCCCCTCCTGCCGTCAGCTCTCAAGTGTCCAGCATTGGTGGGAGAAGCCCCGTCAGTGGGAGGGCCGCATCCGTCCCCTGCAAGTGAGGGAGAGCCGCACCAGCCCCCTGCAAGTTAGGAAGAGCTGCACCATTCCCCTGCATGTGAGGAAGAGCCGCACCAGTCCCCTGCATGTGAGGAAGAGCTGCACCAGTCCCCTGCAAGTGAGGGAGAGTCACACCAATCCCCTGCACGTGAGGGAAAGCCACATGCTGCTCCCACCTCCATCGCCAGGAGACTACACGCTGCTCCCACCTCCACTGCTTCCAGCGCCAGGAGCAGAGCAGCAGGAGCTGCCTCCACCACCTCCAATTGGCAGGAGCAGAGCAGCAAGAGCTGCCTCTGCCTATAACTTTTGAGAAGATGCTCTCTGAGCAGTTTGCTGACTTAGCTGGGCTAGCTGAGAAAAATCAAGTGTCACCATATTTACATAAACATCAGGCAAGGCCTCTGGGGGAATTCCCAACTGGTACACTGCTCCTTCTTGAACAGAGGATGAAGAACAATCTCCGACAATAGCCTGACAATAGCCTGGCACAATTAAGCTTGTTTCTGTGAA